>NC_091730.1:8291867-8594898 GCF_030179895.1 Drosophila kikkawai
GGCTTAAAAATTCATGGCAGCGCTCAGGAAAATAATGCAAAGTGCAACCTTTTCTGAATAAGTTCAGTGCAGTTCACTGTCTTTATTTTTTCACTCCAGGAGTTGATTATTGCATAAAAATTAAGGCACTCTTGGAAAGAGATTTTTAAGGAGTTACACCTAAGAAAGAATTAATGATTTAATGTAGAATTATATTATTAACTTGAAAATTCAATTATTTTACTAAAAATTATTATAAACGTTCTATGAAAATCGTACTCTTAGCTTTAAAAGATTGTTTTAATTTATTTTATGGATGTTTATAACTTTATGAATCTCGGAAACCTCAGTTTTTATTAAGAAATAAAACCAGTGAAATATATTTTCTTAAAAGTCAAAGCGTTAGCCTTAAATTAAGTCCTGAACAAGGACCTAACAGGTTCATAAGCTCCAGAATAAGATATAAAATTAATGCTAAAGTAGTTTATTTTATAAACCAAGTTGAACTCTTAAGTAACCAGTAAATAAAAATAAAAAAAAGTAACGAAAAACACTAACTAATAAATATATTCAGCACTTATTTACAGCTCTCTTTCGAGTATAAAAATAAACTCCAGTTAATGCGCATTTCACTACCAAAACTTACTGGATCTTTTGTCTTTAATTTCCTCAGATTTTATAACCTTTACAGAGTTTGGGTTGCGTTTCTCCAGAGGTGCTTTTTCATACCACCAGAGACAAGTTTCATTTCTCATTTATGGCATTTTTTTGGACTGTGCGGTGGCAGGGAGAGGGGAAACTGAAAAATTTAACTGCTGGCAATTTTCAAACATTTCGCCATTTTCTAGTTTGCTTTTACCAATTTTCCTTTATTTTGCACGCTGCCATTGTTGTTGCTGTTGTTGTTCCTGCTGCCTTTTGGCTTGGTTTTATGCGTTTGCCAGGTGAGTGAGGAGGGGTAGTGGGAGGTGAAGGTGAAACCACAGTAGCAACAACACGCAACGCAGGATTTTCGCAAAACCCACAGCATAAAACATCAGTTAGCCCCCTCACGGCACGCCCTTGGCCGCCCCCTCACTTGGGGATTGCCTGAACAAACTCTCCTCGGCTCCCCCGTCCTCGGTACCCCGCTTTCTACTTTACGAGCTCTGAATACAAAATGGGTTTTCCGCCGCTGCCACTGCCACTGCTGCTGCTGCTGCTCCTCCCTGCGTCTCTGTGTTCTTTTCTCTCCATTTCCATTTCCCTGCCAGTTGCCCGCTTTTCACCCATCTCACTCCACTGCTCCGCTCCACTCGGCTCCACTCCGTTTTCGTGCCACATCCTGTCGAGAGTGTGGAAGCTTGCCGCGTGAAATTGCCACTTGCTGCACACGCTTCTCGCCTGTTCAACTTGGCCTCCGTCGTGGCATCGATGTCGACGATTGCCGTGTCCCTACTTCACTACGCCCAGGCGAGCCCCCTCAATGCATGCACTGAGATAATTTCCTTGAGAAATTTATACGTATTTATTTTCTTACAATTTTTCAATGTTTTCTGCGTTTATTAAATTTAAAATAAAACTAAATGAATGATAGAAGCTTTCCACATTTGTTTATACTTATTTATAAGGTTATATTTTCGACCTTAATTATGTTGAAATATACGAAATAAAATTATATATTTAAAAAAAAAGTAAAAATCTTCTCTCTGCTTTATATTGATAAGGTTTTTATAGGTTCTGGCATCATTTAATAATTATATTAAAAAAAAGTAAGAAAAATTCCGAACAAATTTACTATTTTTCGTATTTTTCATATATTAAAATATTTCTAAATGTGACTGAAATTTTTTTAAGTGCACCCTTCCTCATCCTCAACTAGCCATAAAGTTTATTTCATTTTCGCGCACATTGCGTTCCCGTTGTCACAGCCACTCTACCACCACCCCTCAGCTGCCGCCAGCATTTTCCTACAACAATTCTCCATCTCCTACTGCTCCTCTCCATGCTCCTCCTCCTCCTCATCCTTCCCCCTTTTCGCCTCTTCTTATCCCGCGTGGAAAACAAAAGTGAGCGAAATGGCAGCGTCATCGAAGTAGAAGAGTGCAGGAGTGGAAGGGGGGGAAGAACGGGGCCTGTAGGAGAATGAAGAGAGAAAAACCGAAAATCATTTTCGCCAGAAAATTTCCCAACTGCAAGGAGGCGGTGGGCGTGGTGCCTATTGTGCTCGAGTGTTTGTGAGTGTGTCGGTGCGAGGAGAGCTCGTTTTTGTAGCATACTTTTATGGGCAAACAGAAAGCGAAGAAACAAGCATGAGAATTTCAGTTTATCTTGGCCAGATCAGGCCTTGCCACCCCCCAACTCCCTTAATATTTAACCCACAAAGAATGAAGCAACAAAATTATAAAAGAAACAACAACAAAAAATAAAAATCCAAGTGGAATATAAGCAAATAAAAAGAAAATAATAAAAAAAAAAAAAAAGACAAACAAAAAGTCAACAACAAACACAGCCACATACAAACAGGCGGACAGCAAAGACAGACAGCTGAGCTGAAAAAAAAGGAAAATAAAGAAGGGAAAATGAGTGTGGAAAAAGGATGAAGGAGAAGAGCAGCAGGGGCATCCGAGAGACAACAACAGAGAACGCAATCAACGCAGCCATAAGCACAAAAACAAAATGAAAACTAAAGAAAAAAAAGTTTAAAAAGTTAAAAAAAGAAAATAAATGCAAATGCAGAAATAAAGTGCCAGGAAAATCATAAAATAAGTAGTAGCAACTACTTTTTAAAATACCCAAAAAGGATAGTTAGCAAAGAGATTACTAAAAAAAATATAGGAATAAATAAAAAATTTTGTTTAAGATAGTTTAAAATATGCAAATAAGATGCTTTATAACTCCTAAAAATAGAAACAGAAGTTGTAATTTAAAAATATAGCAAAGATTTGAACTATATAACGTTTTATAGGTTTTATATGTATTTTTCTTAATATATTTTTTAAATAAGTGGCAAGTATATTAACCCCTTTCATATACCCTATTTTATATATTATTCTCACATCTCACAGCTCATTCCCTATGCAATCCAACTCAGTCTTTAAAATTTCTCATTTTTCTTGTCTCGCTGAAAAATAGTTCACATACCTATCTATCTGTCCCTGCTCCCTACAAGTCCTTCTTCATCCGCATCCTCCCTGAACCATTTGCAGCCTTTCTGGACCTGAAGAAATAAAGGATCTCGTTTGCCTGACAAAAAAAAGAAGAGAGAAGAGAAGAAGCAACAGCAGAAGTCGCAAGAAAAAAATGTGGGGAAAGGGTAGGAAAGAAGCGGAGAAGCCAAAGCCGAGCACAGAAAAAGCAACAATAAAGAATAGGGTCTAATGAAGAGGGGTATGGGGGGGTTGAGGGGGTTGAGGGGCCAGAGAACTGGCAAGAAACGTTGATTTTCTTTCTTTTTTTTTGTGTTGTGTTCATTTTTGTATATATTGTGCCACACTGGGGCATTATAACGTTATCCTTCTGGTTATGTTTCCGCTTGCCAGTCAAGCCCAAGCGATGACACGAGCCAAGGGAAAAGGGGTGGCAAAGGGGGGGGTGGCTAGGTAGAGTCCTGGGGGGCGGTGGGTGGCAGCAACAACAATGGCTGACTGACTGACTGCCAGCAAACAGAGGGAAACCAAACACTGAGATCAAAATAAAATGAATAAAGGAAATTATTTTAGTACGAAATTTAATTTAAATTATAATTTAATACTAAATTTATTTATTTATAGCATGAATTTATTAAATTTATAGGTGAAACAAAATTTTAAAAATTACTTAAAGTCAAAAAGAAGATAGTTTTACTACAATTTTAAGCCTTTTAATTAAGAAAGTATATTAAAAGGTTACTTACAAAAACATACAATAAATATTAAAATTAAAAAAAAAACTTTATTGAAATTGTAGTAAAAATACATATTTAATTTAAATTAAATTTATATAAATTTATCACAATTTTCCTTCAAGTGCACCGCCACACAAGCAAAGCGAGTAAAGTTCTCTTATTTTTATGGCAAAAAAAAAGGGGGGAAGTGGGGCTGGGGGTAGGGGGTTGGAAAATCGTGGCACGAGTGCAACTTATTTTTATGAGCCTCTCACACACACATACACACTCAGGCAGAGGCAGAAGCAGCAGACACACAGCATCGCTGCCAGTGGCAAGCTCATAAAATTTATAACACAACGTCCTTGCCGCCTGCCGACTCCTTGCGGCTTTAGCTACAGCTACAACACCCAACCGCCTAACCACCCCACCTCTCCCTCTCTCTGTGTGTGTGTGTGTGCGACTTATGTTTGAGTTTCGCTATGCGTCTGTGTGTGTGTGTCAGTGTGTTGGCGGCTTCGTTTGCTTTTTCATAGCATTTTATGCTTTTTGTGTTGTCGGTGGCTCTTGTTAAAGAAGATTTGCCCAAAATGTCAGAGGGGATGAGGAGGATGCCAGTGGGTGTGTGGGTCCTTGGCAGGAGTATAAGAGAGATAGAGAGAGAGATGAGAATGCCGCCCACTTAAACGCTAAGTGGTGCAACTTTTCCACGGGAAAACCAAACTGGCATGAGTTGAAACGGTGGCCAAAGCCGATGGAAAGATGTGAAGGAAGTCACAGTGGCACCTGTCATGTATGTAAAGGACATAAGGAGCTCTAGCTGTGTGCGATACTTAATAATGCAGATACATAAGTTCAAGAATCTATATATAAATATATATATATATTTCCATGTGGCAAAATGCCAAAGCGAGCGGGTATTCATGAAAAGCAATCTTATAACTCAAGTAACCAATTAATTTTGTTGAATTTCTAGTGTTTTGCAAAGGTTTTTAGAATATATTTAACCCCACAATAACTATAAAATACTACAGAAAATCCCCTTTTATTATTTCATTTAAAGCCCCAGATGATTAGCACACATCAGCAACATCAAGGAGCTGACATAACAAATAGTTCTTCACATGATTCCTCCCACTCATCAGCTCTGTGCCCCGCATCAAAACCATTTCATAATCATCAACAATACGTAAAGGTCTCATTGGGACCTGGGGCTCAGAGTACGAAATAATATCCATGTTGCCAGCCCATACCCTTGAGATACAAAAACACACAACGCAACGCAACGCAACACAACACAGCATATATACACATACACACGCTCATGTATATATATGAAAACAAGGATTTTTTTGTTGGCCAAGAAAAGAAAAAGTTAAAAATTTTTGCTTACAAATTGCCAGGCGAACAGAAAACAGAAACAGCAAAAGAGAAGAGAAAATTATGAGTTGGAGAGCAATGAGAGGTGAACGGAGCAGGGACAGGACAATTCACATACAGGACGAAGAGGACGACGATTCACATGCAGGACTCTCGAACAGGTCAGACTCATGTACGCATCATACGACGAGTATCCACCACCAGAACAACACTCTTTTTCCTCCCTTTCCCAACACACACAACACAACACATCGTCCATCCACTATACAGTTTTGTGAAGCCTGTGAAAGAGACCCCCTTTTTGGGAAAAGCATCGAAATTGCTGTTGTTTTTGAGTATCAATGAAATGGCAAAGATAAAAGGCAGCTATTGGAAAGGAATATGATCTTTAAAATAGCAAATAAATATACGAAGTAAAAGTAAAAGGAAAGGTAGAGTTTTTTTGGGGAAAATAACATACTTGTACGACTCAAAGGATCAAGAAAGATTTAGATTTTGCTTTATAATCTGTAAATATTAAACAATTAAGTTCAATTCTTCTACAAAGGATTTTATCATTCCTTTCCCTTCAAACCCCATTTAACCTGAATAGTTTTTCCTGGATTATTTTTCCCCTTCTCCTCCATTTTAATGAAAATTAATAAAGACAACAGCAATTGGTATCAAGGCAAACATTAACCGGCAAACATTCTCTCGATTGTCTGCGTTTGCCCTGCAAATGTTTACAGGGGCGTTGCAGTCAAAGGGGGGGCCTGACAGAGCGGACTTCGAGGACCGAAATGCATTGCCAATGTCTGTTTTACATAGTGCAAATAGGGAATCGAGGGGGGGTTACGGCAGCGAGATCAACATTTATATAGACAACAGTCGACACTTGCCCAAAAAGGGAGCAAAGGATATGTGAACGCACACACAAGGGGGATATATGTATGTATGTATGTATACAAATTGTAACTGTTCCATGTCTGCCTCATGTGTGTGAGTGTTTGCATTTTGGCCCCATTTCAAGGAGTGTGAGTACTGTCCCTATCTACACTCTTGCCCTTTTCCTCGGCTCTCCATCAACGTGCAACGAAAAAAAAAAGAAAATAGAAAAAGGAAAAACTTTTGAGGCAGACAATGTGTGTGCTGCCTTATACGTGCCCATATCTCTCGGTACTTCCCCCCCGTCTCGGTCCCTATCGCAGTCTCTATTACTGTTCCTGTCTCTGTCTTACCCTCTACCTCTCTGTAGCTCTCTCCCTCTCCCCTCCCCCTTGGCTTTCCCCATTTGCAGCTGTATGTGTTTGCATAAATAGACAATGAGCAAACAGCTTGCGCACTGAATGATAACGCTGGAGCAACTGAAACGAGGACCCAGAGTCACAGTCAAGCCAGTGAGAAGGCACAGGCAACAACTATGGAGCTGAGCTCCTTCATTGTGCCATGTGGCAGGCAAAATGGCAGCAACAACAGCAAAACAGCACACACACACACACACACTCTGGCAATCGTGTCACCAAAAGTTGCACACACACACACACACATAGCGGTGTAGATGAGATTCGCATCCAATTCAGAGGCCTTCTCCTTCAGCAAAAACTTTTGCATCCTTGTGAGATGAGAAAGTCCTGTGGCATGGCAACGAATAGTTAGTTCTCTAAAGTAGAAACAGAAATCAAAAGAATCTTAAAAAGATCTTAAATTCTATTAAATTATATATATTATATTTTACTAATAAATTATGTGACTTGTTTCCTATATAATTCCTTAGCTTTCTTAACTTTAGGAAGTCGAAAGAACTCAAAAACTATCTTAACTTGATAATAGATCTTAAAATCTATCAATTGTAAATATTATTTTAATATTTTTAAAGACTGAAAGCTTTCCTTAAGCATGTCTAATATTAATACTTTATCAAACAAGTATTATAATTTAATTCTTATATAATTCCTTAATTTTTTTAATCGCTTTTACCTAAATGGATATACATTTTCCACACTTTTACCTAGAGAAACATCTGCATCTCACTCCACATACATCCCGCAGTTACCAGAACCCCTAAAACCAGACCCACCCCCTTATCACAGAGCTTTGCTTTAATTTTCATTTTCATAGAATTTTCTCTTAGCCAATTTTTTTTTTTGCGTTTTTTCTCTTTGTCTTCGCTTGGCTGTGCGAAACTTTTTGGCATTTTTGCAGCTCTGCTTAAACTTTTATGCGCTCTTTATGCGAGTGTGTGTGTGTGTGCCAGCGAGTGTGTATTTCCGTGCGAAATTTGTATAAATGTTTTTTGGCAGCCTCTCTAAACGGCAGCGCAGGAAGTAGCACCACCACCACCACCACCATCGTCACCGAAAAAAAAACAAAGGAAATAAAAACAAACAGGGGAAAAAGGAAAGCCAGGAAAGCGAACAACTCCAAAAACGCCTGGCACAATTTGCGCCTTTTCCAACTAAGTGAGTGTGTGTGTGTGTGTAAGGGGGCGGCGATGGGGCGTAGCTGCTTGTGTGCTCAACGGCCTTCGCACAATGTGGCGTATGCGTAATAATTAATACGCTTGAATTCATTAGTTGAGCAGATTTTGCATGCCATGACAAAAACGTTAAATATATATGTATGTGTGTGTGTGTGCATGTGTGATTGTAACAGAAAGCATGTGTGTGTGAGGGGGATGAGAATAAATTACTAAATAATTATTAAACTGAACTTAAAGTGGCCTAGGCAATTGTGGGAATTTAATCTTAAATTAATCAGCTTTATTTTGCTGATATATATATTTTATATATTTTTAAAAATTGAAAATACTTTAATTTAAATATTTAAAATGTTAATTTTAAAGTTAATATAAATATTATAAGCTAATTATATATGGGTTGCTGAAATAAATATACATTTCTGCCTGCCTAAAACAAACCTCTTTTTAGATTTAATAATTTCATTTAATAAAAGAAAATTAAATTATAAAAATAATATTATCCATTTACAAAATTCCTACTAAGACTAAAGAAAACAGGAAAGAATTAATAAAGAAATCAACTTTGCCTGCTGTTCTCATTTCTTTGCTAAAAATATTACGTATACGCAAATAACGAATTTAAATATTAAATTTTCTCATTGCTCAAAGAGCAAACATTTCACTCATTAGCCCTTTTTCTGCTCTTTTGTTTTTACTCCTCCTCCTCCTTCTCTTCCTTCTTCCTCCTCTGTTTTAACCCCTCTTCCGACCCCCCCAGGAGTCACAGCCACTGCCATCAGCGAAGGCGTTTTGCAATGAAATTATTATTTAAATGAAAACAGCAATGGAAAAGTGAGGCGTTGGAAAAGGACGATGACAACAATTACAATAACAACTAAATGGCGGCAACAACAATTGCCAGAGGGGCGATATGCCTTAGGGAATGGGGGAGGGGTTAGGGGTAAGCGGCAAGGACGATAATGTCGACAGAGTGACAATGCCAACAACACGAAGAGCAGCAAGAGGCAGCGAACATAACAGCGAAAATGTTAATAATTACATAAATAACAACAACAGCAACAGGAGCGAAACAAAGACGGAAAATGGAGAAGGATTTCAGGAGAGGAACCTCCCCTATATATATCCATATATATATGTATATATATATATCTGTGTATGCAGAGCTATAAATGGAAACGGGAAAATAGGGAGCATGGGGGAAGTGTCCTGGGTTTTTTGTCATTGTTCGCGGCAGCGGGAGCTCCAAAAGTGACAGCGCACAATATGTAATTATGTTTCCAACGCATACACACACCCCTACAAAAGGATATGACTGCATACACATACACACATACTAGCACAGTGAGTGTAAAAGAGGGCGGGGTGTTGTGGGTGCACACAAGAAATATGGAAAAAGGATGCAAAAACGTTGGCAATTTGTGTCGCGCCAAGAAGAAAAAGCAGCTCGCTGGCTAGGGAGTTGGGGGTGCACTGAGAGAAATTTTGCATGGTTTTGTAGATAAAAAAAATAACGGAAACTTGTTTAATATTTAAAATAATTTTTGAATCGCAGAAATATGAAGAAAATCTAGTTTTTTAGGTATATTACAAACAATTTCTTAGTTCTTGTATTATACATGTTGTAAGAACAAAGTTTTTTTCCGTGTGTAGTCAGAAAAGCATACGGGACCCTTCGAGGGCATGTCCTTGTGCATTGTAAACTGGCATTGGCCGGGGCCGCCCTTAAATGTAAAAGGCAATATAGACCCAAGGGCTAAAAAAAAGGTGAACTGCGTGCGACTTTTATTGCTTCAAAAAAACTGGGATAAGAGGTGCAGCAGGCAAGGGTTTTCTTTGGTTTTCGGGGTAGCGGAAAATTGGCGACAGGTGGCGCATGTGTTGACAACGCCGGCGGGCGCATAAAGGATTCCATATGCGGGGGTGTGGATCTCCGATACCCCAGAAAGTATGCTATAAAAGGCTAACTTCGTTAAAGGAGCCGCAACCACCCTTGATAAACAATACAGCTGAAGCTCAAACACGCCTTGCCTGGGTCTCGGTTCGCCGGTTTGCTAATTAGCAAACGCGCAGCGATAGAAATTTTAATTTAAGAGCTCCTTGCCACCACCATCACCCCCCCAATGGGGGTGTTTCGCTTCCTTCTGCGAAAATGTCAATTGAGCAACCTTTAACCTTCCCAGCGGGGCGTGCAACGCACCCAATTAAAAGAGCAAAAGATGCAAATATATATTTTAAAGTTAAGGCACAGTGGTGGAAAGACTTTAAAGTTTATATTATCATTTAATAATTTTGTATTTATTTTTAAAATAAAGTTTTAAGTGTCTTTGATTTGTGAAATATTTTTAAAAGATTTTTTTATGATCACCAGTCAGGTCAGGAAATTTAAATACAATAAAAAATAGTAATATTAAACTTAAAAAACAATAGAAACTAAAAATAGAAAATAGAAATTACCCTCTATATTTATCCCACCTATTTCCTAGTTCTCTACAATTTCCAGTAAAAGCCTTTACTTTAATCAAAGGACGTTCAACGACCCGTTTACATTTTAAAGTATATAAATATCTCAGAATATCTGGGACTCCCTGGCAACCACGGTTCACCGAAATTATTGTGTGTGGGTGACATGAAATGCCAGTGACGGCCAGCAATTTTCCAGGCTAAAAAAACAACAGGCAACAGCTGCTGCTGCTGCTTCTGCTGTGACGTAGGCAGTCGTTACGTCATTGCCCCCAAAAACAGTGACGTCATTGAGATAGACTCCCCCAATCTATAAATGGAAGCAGCAAAAGGAAGGAGCTAAAGCAGGCACAAACACATACAAGAAAATATGTAAACAAAATTTTGTCTCTACCCTGGTTATGTTTGTCATGCATATTTATTAACCTTCAATTGCCGCAAGGATGGCGGCGCCAGCTTATTGTTAACCTTCGTCAGTTGGCCGCCCTTTGGAGGCTCCTGCAACCCCTACGTCCTCGGATCCCTTTGCGAGGGTTAGCTTCGTTGGATTCATAAAGAAAATTGTGGGCGACAGACAGACATGAGGCAAAAGCACCACCACCCACTGGGAACCGTTAAAGCGAAACGACCTCGCCCACCTAGCCAAGCCACCCATTAAACGCCTTCGTTGGTGGCAACCTTCGCTCTCTTTTAACGGTCTCCGAGTAGCCTCGACCCATAAAAGCGATAGACTTGCTCCTGGCCAGTGTGCTTCCGCGACTGTGTGGGAATTCATCACTAAACTTGGTGCTTAGTTTAAATTCTGGCGAGCTTAAACCAATTAGATTTTAAAAGAGACCATAAATATTGTTTGGAAAATCGTATTGAGATTCAATTTGCAACACTTATGAATGTCAAGGATAGTGATAATAGGGAAAATGTTAAGGCAAAGGCAAATGTTCCTGCTTGAGTCACCTTTATTAATAAAAAGAACACCTCCGGCCGACAGCCACCAAGGAACTGAAATAATGTGAAACCCTCAGCGCAGGCTCTACACCGAGAAAACGAATGACAGTTGTCCAACTGTCAATCGATAAATTCGCATGTGACGGCCGACACCCGGGTGGGGGCATATCTAAATTTCAAACTAAACACGCTTATTAAAAATCACACAAATTCGCTTATCGAATCGGAAGCGCACTAATTCCAATATAAATAGCTGCAGTTTGGGCCATATCTCGGCCTGGCCGCTACACAAATAACAAATGCTAGGCAATATAAAACCAGTCCGATAACTGTTCATAGCCGATTAACCGAAACGGCACGCAAGACACCGACCGGACCTGACCATCGAGAGGTACTAGCTTTCCTCCGCCTTCGGAGAACCCCCCTTCAAGTCTACTGAGTAAGATCTTTGAGAACTCTAAAAACTTGGAGATTTACAAACCGAGAACTGGAAAAAATAAACTGAGAAACGAAGGCCGTTCGGCTAGAAGCAAAGTTGGTTTCTATTTTTGTATTTGGTTTTATAAAATTATGAGTACTTATCAAGGTGATGTCAGTGTATTAAATGTTTATATGTATTTAATTTTATTCAAATTAAGTTCATGAAAAATATAAAAAGCAGTAATTCCAAGTTATTCGTTCAATATATCTTAATAAGTATCGATATTTACTAAAAGTTTTCGATTTATGTCGATAGTACAATAGATTATTTTATTTTTTATTTTTTTAATATTTATCTAGGTAGGTTTAGTAACTGTTTAGTACTGTTAAAACAGTAATTAAAATGTTTATAATTTTATAAAACTAAAGATATTTTTTATTTTATTTTATCGGTTTTTTCGCTCGCATCTCTAGAATGCAACAGTTGTCGCTGACCGAATGCTGAGTGCTTTTGATGAGCGTAAAATACAACAATGTGAAGAATAGCAACAAGTGGGAAAATGGGCGTGGCAGGGGCAAGGACAGAGGTGGATAGTTGTTGTTGGTGGCTGAGCCACCGAGCACCGAACATCAAACACTGGCCATTGGTTGGTGGTGGTCAGTGGTCAGTGGTCGCTCTGCGGTCTGAGTGCCGTCCAGTTCTTGGCCCGCTGACAAAACGATCGTAAATAATTTTTATTTCAACTTTAAGATACCAAACTAGTCTGCGCCGGCAGCGCAGTCAACGAAGGCAGAGACAGCAGAAGCCGCTGCAGAAATGAATTTTTAAGAAAGTTTTGCGCAAACAAAAGGCGATGATGCATAAAGAAATAAGCGACTAGAATTATCCCGGCAAGGAATAGATTATGGACTAAGAGATACCCTAAAAGACTCAATTATAATTTTTTTAATTTTCTAAATGTAAACTCTGGTTACTTATGAATAATATCCTTTGGTTTAGAGATGTTTAGAACCCTATATTTGATCTTTAAAGATTATTATTAAGTTTATGTAGCTTTTATATATTAATATATAAAAATATTTATATTAGTTTATGTTTATATTTTCATTAAGCTAAGATTTTCCATTATTAATAATTTTTAAAACATTTTTAAGCCTTATCATTGGGCCTATATTTTCTTTCATTTTAAAGTTGGACTTTAAATAATGCTTAAAGTTAAAAGTAATCCCTTACAGGGTACTTTTTTATTCAGGAACATAAGGCTATAAAATATTACCCAAAAAGGTTTAGGCCTCAGGCCCATTGGACTAATGATAGCCTTGATGATGGGGTCTCCTGTCTTGGGGTCTCGATCCGCAGATCTTATTTTGACGGCCCGCTAACCCGAAGGCTTCGAGAGATGGTGAGAGCTTGCAGGTGAGTGGTGCCGAAAATAACAAAAACAAAAACAAAGAAAACTCTTTTGGGCACATAGATCATCCCGCCAAGTGACGTTTTTGTGCGGTTACCTGAGTGGGGATCACCTGTCCCTCCCCCACCCTGCGATATCGATGCGATGATGCCCTGGCCTTGCCGGGATGTGTGACCCGAGAAGAACGGGCTTTTGGCTCTCAGAGCCCTGAGCAGTCTGCTGTCTTCGGTTCTTGGGTCTGGGGTCTTGGTTCTTGGTTCTTGGGTCTCCTTGTGTGTGTGTGTGTTGTGTCAATGGCCGCAGCAGACACAGAAATGGACAGAAAACAAGGAAGCGGAGAGGGCATGGCAGTGGCCTGGCGGGTAGGCTCAATCCTGGGAGCCGTCGAGCAATTGAAATGAAAATATTCGCAAATTGGCTGCGCCCTCTCCTCTGATGAGTCCCTCCCCTCCAGAGTTTGTATCTTCGTTTATTTCTCTCTGCTTCTCATTTTGCCTTCCTTTGAATTCTCTCTTTCTCACTGTGTGTTGTTTGAGCCACGCAAATCGTCAGTCAGCAGGCAAAAGAGATTCGCTGGGATCGTTGGCTAAGACTAGAGGGTAGCAAGGGGTAAACTGAACCGAAAGAAGGGTTCCAAATAAAAACAAATTTTAAATATAATTCATAATCATAAAATAGAAACTTAGGAGAATTAATATTCTTTTAAAAAGAAAAAGACTTTAGTTTCCAGATTTCCAGTTTCGAATTTCTCTTTCATAGAAAGTTCAACTTAGTTAAATTAAATTAAATACCCTTTTCCACGGTATCCCCACTGTGAGAGCATACCCATCCATACCCTTTTGAGCTGATCATTCCTGCTTATCGTTGTTGTGACTCCACAACTTCCTCACCTCCTGAGCATCTGGCTTGTTGTTGCCGTTGTTATTGTCTCGTGTGTTCTGTGAATGTTTTCATTTCCAGGCGACCATGTCGATTTATTTGAATTTAATCTCTGCCTTTAACATGTTTCGGGGCCCCAACTGGAGCTGGATATGGATGTGGAGCCCAGAGCTGAAGCTGAAGCTGGCTTGGTAGCCGTTTGCATTTCGACTCTCCTCTTACTGCTGCCGCTCTTTGTGGCATTCCTCAAGTTTATTATATGGCCTAGGACATCGACATTCACATCCACATCCACACACATCCACATCGATCGAGTCTAGGATTGGGGATTGGGATTGGGTTGGAGCAGGAGCAGGGAGAGATGGTTCTGCCGAGTGAGGTCAAGCAGAAAAGCTGCAGGCACTTTGAGACCGATCTAGTCAGGGTCCCCATTTTAACAGCTAAGCTCTGGAATTGTGGTTAGCCAAAAGGGGATTTACTTTTGTCCTTTTTATGCTTTCTGCACCTCTAAATTTTATTTGTATTTTTTATATAGAATAGTTGGATATTACAGGGTATTTTTGGGATTTTATCTGGGAAATAAATATTATACCTACAAATTAAATAAATAAATTGGATTTTCTGATTATAAGTATATTTATAAATTACTTTATTATTATTAACTAAATGAATTGTTTTTTTCTCTAATATTATTTTATTTTATTTGTATTATTTATTTAATGAGTGTAGTTAACAAAATATTGATTTATTTACTTTAAAGTAATATTTATAATATATTTTAAGGAAAAGTCATGGGCAATTTTAGAGTTTTTACGACCTTATTAACCTTTTAATTTTCCAAAAAAAAATAAAATATTATAGCTATATAATCGTATTACTAAAATATACTTTAAAAAAATATTAAACAATTATAGAACCTAGTTTACTTTATTGAAGCCATATTAACCCCTCTCTCTTTTGTTTATAAACGAATTAAAATATTTTCAACTCAAGGCAGTTTAGAGAAATATAAATCAATTATTTAATAATAATAAATACCAGGTATCTTTTTGGCCTGGCACCTCGGAACCCTCAATACACCCTCAACTGAAAAAGAGCTCATACTAGAATATTCGTCGACCGCTAAGGAATTTGATTTATTTTATTTGGCGTTAAAACAGCAAAGTTGAACAATCATGTTTGGTGATCATCGCCGGGCGATAGAACTACAACTGCAGCAGCAAGTCGACGATGGAGAAGGAGCTCAGCACATAGAGCAGCAGCATACATACATATATGTATGTATCTGGAGTTGGCAATTGGACACGGATAGCTCAATAGCCGTGGCCCCAGCTCCATCTGCAACTCCAGCTCTGGCTGCAGCAGCAGCAGCAGCAGCTTCAGATTCAGGCAGAAGCTCGCCTTGGTCTTTGGCTTTGGCTTATTAGATGAAGGCATATAATAAAAGTGTTGCGGCTGCTGTGTCAGTTTTAGGAAAAGTGGCGGTGGGCGGTGAGCTGGGGTTAGGAGAGTGGCTTTGCTGCAAACCAGTTGGTAAAAGTTGAAAAAGCAAAGCAAAAAAAAAAAAAAAGCGGCTTAGATGCATTTTTACAGTCAACTCAACTCTCGGGCAGGTTTAGCCTTACCCAGAGAAGCCGCGCGTTGGCCCTTGCTTCCTCGTTCGTTGGCTTTAATTTTTCCATTTGTTTTGGCATTTAAAAATGCACTTCCTTGTAAGAGAGGGATAGAGAGAGAGAAAGGGGGATGGCGGGGGGGTGGCACTTTCAGCTTCTGCTTCGGACCAACTTGCCTTGGCCTTAGCGCTTTTGGGCCTGGGCCACAGCGAATGCAAAGAAGCCATTGAATTCCTTGGGATACTATTGACCCCTAGAAGTAAGATTTTTGTACGAGGCATCAGAGGGTATATTAAATGCAAGGAAATCGATATATTTTCATTATAAATAATGCTTAAAAATAAATAAATTAATAAATTTAATGCTAGTTTTATCCTGAATCTTTCTTCATTAATATTTTCTTATAAATCTTGAAGTAGAGGGTATTACCTAGTCTTAACCCTCAACTGTCCAACTATTTCCATCTCTTTTTTTCGTCTAATAATAAAGTTGTTGTTTTTTTTCAGGCTTATCTTTTTGTCGCTTCGTTTGTCTCATTTTGAATTTATTAAATTATATGCAAGTGGAGTTTGGGAACCCAGAAGCAGAGTTATATACATGCATATATATATACTATATATGTATTTTTTTTGTTTAACGCAGCAATGCGAAATTTCTGAGAATTTTTTAGCAGCTGCTTCCTGTTGTCTCTTGTCTCTGAAAGCTCCCTTTCTTCCTGATTCCCCCACACTCTTCCTTTTCGGCCACTCGACACACGCACATTCCTCTTCCTCATCCTCCAGCTATCCCTTCATCTTACCCGCTTTCTGCTGCAGTTTTGTGTATGGAAAAATTGCCACAAAAGATACAATATACAACAACAACAACAAAAATTACTTGAAAGATACAAAACAAAAGCAAAGATATAAAGTGCAATGTGTACCAAAAAAAAGAAGAGAGAGAAAAGTCAGCGAGAATGATTAAGCTAAAAATTATAAAGAGTTTTCTGAATGAAAAGAATTCACAGATGATCATTTCTTGATGTAGATGATTGTGTATATAATTGAGTGATGATCCGAATGATTTAATCAGCATCAATTATAATTCATTATGCAGGAGGCATTAAAATCCATTTAAAAAATGCAAAATAAAAAGAAAACAAAATAATGAAATCAAAACAAGGGAAGAGATTTTATGTGAGATTAAAATGAGATGAATTTCTTGATATTTGTACTATATATTTCTCATATCTTGAAGATACATTAAGTATCTTTTTAATAATTTATATATTTCTAGTTAATTTTACAAGTATATTTTCGGGATACTCCTGGTATCTTTTTATTAATATATCAAGAATTCTCCTTTTCCCTAACTTCCTTTTCCCTTCCTTCTTATCTCTTTTGATCCAAACCATTCATCTGATTATAACTTGACATTGGTCAGCTGCCCAATGCACCTGAACAATTTGTATTGCACATAAACAATATTAAATAAATAAAAATATGCAAGGACCCTTTCATTGCGGCTGTTGTTGTGTCCGACTTCTTTGTTGAATGCATTTTGAGGGCATTTAATGACCGATGCCAGGTGAAATACGCCAACAGTTGCCAATTCGAAACGAAACGAAACCGAAACGGAGCCAAAGACGACGGACATCGACGACGACGACAGGTAACAGAAATAAAGAAAAATATTAACCATGTGTGAGTGCGTTTTGGGTCTTGGCCATCTCTCTCGTCGGAGGAGATGAAGCGATGGTGGAGTGGAGGTTGGGGGCGAGCGATCGCCAGGAATGTTGCAGATGCAGGAGCTGCGGCAAGGGGACGAAGGAGACTTTGTTTTAAATATTTAAACTTGCAGCAGGATCTGTGCGTAAGGATGCGGGGATGGCGTCGCTTTTGGCAGACGGATCTTTGATGTTTTGCTGCAGACCAGGGCAGCCGATTAAAAAAATTTATAATGAGCGACGACGACGACGACGGCGACGACTGGCAATGGATCGAAGATGAGGTAAAGAACGTGGAGTTAGTGGGTCCCTACAGAGGGTAGGGATCGTGAGGGAGGACAGACGGCGAAGGCGGCACTCGTATATTATATATATATGAGTATACATATGCCTTATACCACTCGATCTTTCGTTTCGATTTCGCATTTAGTCCCAAAAAGTTTCCTTGTTCTTCACGGGAAATAATATTTTTGGGTAACCATATAAATTTTTTTTTATAATGTATTTACATTTTTTTAATATTTATTTATCTGTAAATTATATAAAAATATAGACTGAACACTTAAATTTACAATATTATTTTTCATATTTTTTAAATATAACAAAAAAAGCTCTTATAAATTATTTTAAAATATTTTATAAATACAAAATTTGATCCGTTTAATTTCTCAATTAAACTATATTTTTTCCTGTGCACCCTTCACCTCTTTCCCCCCCTCATTTCTCTCCATTTTGGCACTTAGTCAGTCATTTAGTCATTGGCCCGTCGTCATCATCGTCTCGGTCTCCTTTTGGATTGCGTCTGTTATTATTTTATTTTATGTGCTTTTCCTTTGTCTTCTGCACCAATTTCTGCAAAATTTACTTACACGCACAGGAGAGCCGAGGAGGGGGAAGAGGGGTTTAAGAAAGAAGAGCCTCTTGCCAGTTGCATTCCCATGTATATAAATATATACATATATAAATGTATATATATTTAAGTTATATCCTCAGCCTGTCTGCTCCTCTCATAATCCACTTTAATTTGTCTTTTTGCTGCCTTTGGTCGCCTTTTTTTTTTTGTTTTTTGTTGGTTTCTTGGCCGCTTCTTGGTCGGTCGGTTGCTTGGTTTGTTTGTTTGCTGCCAACTTCTGTTGTTGTCGCTTCTTGGCCAAGAATTTTAATTGAAACGAGTTTGAGCCGAGACTCCACCTCCCCACAGCCAACCCCCAGAGCAGTCCAATCCGCTCCACTTCACTCCACTTGCCTCCGTTTTCTTTCTTTTTTTTTACTGCACTTGGATTGTCTAGACCTGGGTCAAGCTTTTCTTTTTGGCCAATAGAAGAGAATCTTTGGCGGTAAGAAAAGGAAAAGAAAATGTGGGATAATGGTGAAACTCTAGAGTTTCTTTGAAAGACCTGAAATTTCCCACAAAATAAAACTTAAATGATATTACATTAGATTAAAGAGCTTGTTTATTATTCATTAATTCTTAACGCTTAATTTTATTATGATAAATCTGGGATCTCTTAGTTTTTTCATTGATATACTTATTTAATTCGATTAATAAAATCTTACAAAATCGAAACTCACTCAAACAACATGTTAAAATCATAAAATAAAATAAAACCCATAAGAACAATAATTATAACAACAAGCAACCCAAAAACTATGTTATTGAATTTTAACAACTGTCAATTTCAATTTGTATTTACTCATGTGAAAACTCAAAGCCCATAAATAATTCAAGCTACCTCAACAGATTATGGGGACCATCTTCGTTCACAGGAAATCAAAGCAAAAACTAAAGATACTCACTAGATATGGGATCCTCCCCCTAACAGCGCCGGGGTTTTTTTTTTTTTTTTTGCAAAAAGCAAAGGCAAATCCCGACATCGGCATCGACATTCTCTGCCTGCCGATCACGACATGGCCGGTCCAACAACTTCTGTCTGCAGTGAGGCGGAAAAATCGAAACGCAAATATATCTGACAAAATACACGACACCTGATGGCATCCATACATACACATATGTGTGGTGGAGAATAAACAGGAACAGGAACAGGTAAGAGGAGCAGCAAGCAGCCACTGTTGAAGCCGCAACCGAATCCCAATCCCAATCCGAAGACCCCAAAGACGAAGCCCGGTCTGGCCAGGTCAATTTGTCTAGAGGGCAGCCCGCAGAAAACTGGTCGGATGCACGTGCTTTGGAATCGAACCTGAACCTGAACACAGGCCGATGCTGATGCTGATGCTGGAGCTGGGCCTCCGAGATTCTCGACAATTGACCTCAAACTGGGCTGTTAAGAGGAGGAGCCTCCTTTCACATGATGCATTCCCTGCCGCATTTTACTAATTGAATTCCAATGCCAACAATATTTTGGCTTATTATGTTATTACCAAAAGGACTGCCCTTCACTGCCACTACTACTGCCTCGTCACTCCACTGCCACTTAGTCACGGCAATTGGGGCGAACTTTCTTTCGGCATCTGTGTGATCCCCTGGCCTCATATCATTAAATTGACACCCCTGGGAGCCGTAGAGGGCGCGGGGCAATTGGAAATTATGTTGTAATGCGTTGTGGTAATTACAATTTGCGGCCGGGTTAATGCGCATGTGCAACAAACACGTCAACAGCGCCGCTCACGCATAACCCGAAACAGGAGCAAGGAAACGATCAAGAAACAGTTGCCAAGCCAAGGAAAACCCGGTGTAGGGTGGGGTGAGGTGAGGATGTGGTGGTGCCAAACAGGACTGAAATTTGAAACTGGCCAGGCCATGTAAAGCGGCCCAAACATGCGCCACAGTGGCCACCAAAAAAAAAAAAGCGACAGTCGGTCGAGGCGATCGGGCGACAATTTTTTAAAGAAATTTTTTGGATAACTGAATCAGGTGGGCTGCACGGTTGGGTTTTGGAGCCCAAAGTGGGGCCTTTTTTAATAATATATTATTTTATATTATATTTATATATTTAAGTGGACTTTGTCACTAATTATTTGCCAATACCTAAAAATAAAAAAGGTCATATAATTATTGTATCAATCATAAATGTTCGGCTCGAATTTCACATAAATTTACTTAAAACAAAAAGAATATGGTAAGATCTATTACCTTAAATTGATAACTTAACATATTTATTACTTATTTAATATATTTTATGACTTTAAAAGTGAAATTTTCCTATTAGAAACGTTTTTTAAATATACCCCAAAATATATTGTTTTTAAAAACTACAATTTTAGATAGTTAGAAACCAAAGTTAGTTCAAATAAAATCCCAAGGACTCTCCCATTTCAAGTGGCCCTATTTCCAATTAGCGCCCAAGGCTGTTGGGGCTCTTGATCCACTCCTGCCCTGCGAGCTGGCTGTCTGGACAGGCTAAAGAGCTACACACGAGCAGCTGCAGCAGCACCGTCGACAGAGACAGAGCCAGCAGCTCCACGTTGGACTCACGCAGGTGCTGAAAACTTAATTATTGTATAACACACAACGACGCGAGGCGACGTCACTGCCCCCCGTCCGCGTGGACCGCGTGCTGCAGTCTCAACGGAAGCGAGTTACTGAAAGCGGTTCGAGTTAATTAATATTTCTTGCTGGCCGCAGATACCCGGTACAAATGTTTTATTAATTCTGTTAATTAATATTGCCAATGAGCTTGGTTAAAATGTCACCGATAGTGCAGCACTCTCTTCCTGTGATCAACTGTCTCTCTTTCTCAATGCTCCTTTCTCCAAGAGGAGAAGAGAGGAACCTGTTTTTTGTAGCAGGCGCCAAAGTGCATGTAAAACTAATTGCAGTAAATGGGGAGAAACGGTGGAGGAGACTGTGACAATTAGCACGGGAGCCTAATTAAATTCTCTCTCTCTTTTTTCTCTTGACAAAACTCTCCAATTAGATGGCTTATTGGTTATACAAAACCAATAAAAAATACAACAAAAGTGGGAAGCAGGTTGTAAAATGAAGATGGTAATTAATTATGTATTAACGAGTGTATTATGTGTTTTTTAAAGACTTTTTGCTAAATTAAAACTCGATACCAAATCAAAAATCTAATAAACCGATTGATTGTTCATATTTTCACATAACTGTTTACGACTCTAAATTGTCTTCGCTTGCGCCGAAGAATGCGGTTGGAAAACAAGTTTCTTTTTCGATCTGGTTGCCATTCAATGATTGATGGCTTGACTGATTGATGATTGAAGGTCGCGGAGTCTCTTAAGTGACTCGCTGACAGGTTCACTGGGTGTTGCCTTTGTGGTGTTAATTACACGGCCACGCCTCCTCCACCTCCTCCTCCTGCTCCTCCATTCGCGTGCTGTCAATTTATTATGCACAAAATGCAACATCGAGAATTTGCCAAATACAAATGCAAATCGATGTTTTAGCCCGTTTGCCCGAAATGCAATTAATTTGTATCTCCAACAATGCTGTGTCCCTTTCCTCTGACATTGTGAGTGTGTATGTGTGAGTATGTGGTTTGGTTCCACGCCCCCATTTCCCTGAAAATTCTCTGCTCTGCCGCCTACATAAAAACGAAGGCAATAAACTGCAAATTTCATGGCAGTAAATGCTATCTCAATGTTTGTAGAGGGTGTGCAAAGGGGGATATTAGTTAGGAGATTAATTAAATTAAGGATATTTATCGATAATCGATATAAGAGTATATCTCATATCGATAACATGCAATCGTATTAATTATAAGAAATTAAGATAACGAAACCATTTAAGAAAATAATTTTTATGATACTTAAAATAGTTTAAACTGAGAAACATTTAGTTTTGATAAAACTATAACGAAATGTTATGTAGTATAAAAGTTTGTATATTTCAAATATGATCTTAACAAATCTATAACCTGTTTAAGAATAATACTTATTATATAATGATTTTACAGGATATTCCCAGAGCTCGTTCATTGTTAATACTAAAATATATCCCACTTGTTTCACGTCTGCCACTGATAAAAGCATTTTCACATATCAGGCCCAAACACATACACCCACCGAGAGTGATGTACTCTCATTCTACCATAAATATACACAGACTGGCGCAAACCGAAACGCATACATATATGAGCGCGCATATCCAAACACACCCACACAGGGACACAGACACGTAGTTATCCTGACACCGACACGCAGTCAAATGTAAAATGCAAACAGAAATTTCATGATTCTCCTCAGCTGCTGTTGCAGCCCCAAGCTCTCTACCCCCCTTTTGCCTGAGCCCCTGCTTTTGCCCACACAATCCCCTGCACACACCTCCCCCTTTAGTGTTTACTTGCATGCTGTGTATAAATACGAATTTTATGTTATTTACACAAACGTTGCATCCTCACCTGCCTCACATATCTCTCTCGCTCTCCCTCTTAATGCACGACTGTGCACGAGAGTGTGTGTGTGTGTGAGTGAGTGTGCATCCTGGCAAACTTTGTCATTTGCATAACCTTTTTGGGAGCAGAGGAGCGGGAAAGGGTGGTCGGTAAGCTTTTCTCTTTATTTTAAAGCAATTTAAAATATTTAGTTACAATTACATGTCAACAAATATACAGCGCACAAAAAGAGAGAGAGAGAGAGTGGGAGAAGGACTTGGCAAAGGACATGCACGTACGGACAAGCAACACACTTGCATATTTTTGTTTGCTCAAATGGTAGCCTTTTGCCGTATCAGGATAATCGGTGTTTGGGGGAAACACTCCATTCGATGGCTCAATTCGAAAATGTACAAAACTTTTGCTCATTTTTATGCTGTACAACGATGCGTATGATTAATTTAAGTTTACTACAGACAAATATTAAGTATACGACGGAAGACAGCCGTTATAGCACGGCTCGATAAAATTTAGGAACGAGCCAACGAGGCTATCAACCCAATAGAGACAAGTCTAGACAATGACACAATGGCGGCGAACAGAAAAGGACCGCTTAAACGCCATTAAAAGGGGCGAGGATGGGTGAACTTTTGGAGAAAACATAGAGATGGTGGCGTGAAAAGATAAATAAAAGGGTGTCAAGTGCTTTTTAATAGTAGAAATATATAAAAATATAAAAATATAAATAGAAAAAATATAAGTAATATAAAATTTAATTATTTTGGAGAAGGAATTAGGAAATGAATACTAATTAAGTCTAAAACTATCAATAGAAATTATTTTAAACTTGGAAATGAGTTATAAGATAGTAAATTTTATTTAGAATTATTATTATTTTTGTAAATTTTATTTAGAAATATTTTATTATACATTAATATTGAGTATTTCTTAAATTTTCCCCTTGGGCAGCCCCAAAAAGTAGGCCAAGATTTTAGTTTTGGAAAACTATGGCGCCGCCATAAACAAATTAAAATACAAAAAATCTCAAAGATATAAAATATTTTTAAAATTTTTTTATTCAACACCTAACCCTTTATTCTCATCTCTCAATGTAATATTTCATTTGTATTCATCTCGTCCATCTCTAAGCCACAAAGAAGATTTAATGGAAAAGTTGCTGGGGCCCCGCTGTTGTTGGCTGTTGACTGTTGGACTGCAGGATGGCCAGGATGTAGCCAGAATGTGCTGCCTGGCCAACAAACAAAACGAAAGCCGAACCAAAACCGAAACCCAAAAGGGGCAACAAATAAACGCCAAGCGAACATCGTTGAGCACCTTTAGTCGCCAGTTCCTGTGCCGTGTCCCTTTTTGCGCCCCCCCTTTTACCTCTTGTACCTTTACTACCCATCTACCTTTTCCTTTCTCTGGCGTCCTGTCTGTTGTCTGTTGCCATATAGAACGAAAACGCAATAACGAGAGGGACTGTAAGGAAAGCGAGTAGGAGTTCGAGGACTCCCATGTTGCATATGCACGGCGTAGACAACTGCTTTGTATATAGCCTCCTGTATATACAGACATACACACATAGAGGAGAGGAGCCTGGTCCTAGGCCCCGACATTTACTTAACGCTAGTAGTGAAACGGGGGGTAAAAGTGGGAGGTGAAAGTCGGGAAACCCGGGCTAAAGGTAGACCCTGGTTCCGGAGTGTGTTCCCAGCCAAATGGCAGGTAACATTCAACGCAATTTCACTACCAACACAAGGAAGACAAGGAGGCTGAGGAGTAACTAGTTACCTTAGAAAACCACTTTCCAGGGGGAAAAGTTCAAGGGGTTAACAGCTTTGGACGGTAGCTTCAAGTAAGAACCGAATAATTAGGAATAGAGGTTGAAATTAATTATATTGGATTTATAAAAATATAAATAAATAATTTTCAGAGCTAAAAGAAAACGATTTAAAAGGGTTCTAGGTGAAATTTTATATATTTTATTAAATATTTTCATTTATTTCGATTAATAAAATTCTTCTATATCCTTCAAAACAACTCAAAGATTTCTTGTAATAAAATTCCCTTCAGCAGCCGACTGCTTTTGACACTTTATTCAATTTATTTGAAAACAATATACATTTTCTTTAATTGAATAAACCAAATAGAGAAAACAATTTCGCATACTCTCACATGACTGTGTCAGCATTTTGGCTAACCAACTTTGATTACACATTTAGTCAGTATGTTATTTTAATTTATCGCTCAGTAATTTACAATAAACCAATAACCAGCAAACGACACAAATAGCAAAAACACCAGATGGCGCGCACACACTGACAGTAATGATGATATAGGGAATGGAAGCCCGAAACATTTCACAATTATTTGCCATATTTGAAACCGCAGTCAAAACAGGAGCTGGAGATGGAGGTGGAGGCGCTGGGATAATGACCTACCAAATTGTATATCCCTGGATGATATCCCTGTCATACGCTTTTGCCTTGGTTGTCGTTGTTGCTTTTGTCACGAATCAACGTTAACAACAGCAACCTGAACAGCGGCAACTATATGAAAGGAGAGGGTAGGAAGGTGGAGGAGTGGAGCCGGCAACAACGGAATCATCCACAAACCGCAGGAACCCGACACGGGCGCCAGGACGAAGGACTTATTATGTGAATTTATATGCCCGAGCGAACCCATGATCCACAAAGAAAAATAATGGGGTTTCAAGTGGTTTAAATGTTAAAAATAAAATATAATATAAAATATAAAATATATGTATAACTCTTTGAGAAAAATATAAGAAAATATACCTAGATTTAAGATGAAATATTTGAAAGCTTTTATTAAAGTCCAAAAATCTTATAAAAATATATAAAATATTTTAGATTATTGTTATTTCTTTTATAAAATTAATTACAATATTAATAGTTCTCTAAAAATATTCTCTCTGTGTATGCTTTTGCGAGTGTAAATGGGGGGCGTGGCCATCGCCCTCGTCATGTGGTCCCGGGCAAAAATGTTATGCAAATTTGCATCATCCGCACACACGTGTGTAAATTGTTGTATGCATTGTTACCTTATAAAAACAGCGTAATTTTTTAAATGGGTTTTATTTACACTCAATCCACCTCACTCCCACTTTTTGCTGTTGCTTTTATCCACGTCTCTCTCTCTGGGTAAAAAGTGATTTTCCATACAAATTAACAAATAAAAACACACGCAAAAAAGGAGCAAACATCACAGAAACATTCGCAGGCATGTAGGTACGTATGACTGACAGATATATGTATATATATATGTAAATATATATATAAATGTCTCTGCATACGTATATATTATGGTACATATCTGTGTGCCATTTTATTTATGCGATGCCAGTGCAAAAGATTCAGGGAAAATGTTGAATTTTTAATGCAAATATAAAGCACAAAATTGTATTTCTCTTTTCCTCAACTACATATATATGAGGGGAATTATATGTATGGTGTAAATTCATGTACCAGATATATATTTTATATATATTTTTCGAGATGAATTTATAAAGGTTTATAAGAATTAAATTTAAATTTCTACTGAATTAAGTATAAAGCTAAAAGGCTTAATAGTTTTATTAGATTATACAAAGTAATTAAATATTTAAACACTTTTAATATATTTTAATGGGAATAAAACTTATTAAAGGGTATGAAAAATTATAATATAGATATATTATGATGGCTGACAATGAAATAAAATTAATTAGTATTTAATAAGTATTTTTGAAAGCTTCGTAAAATTATTTAAAAAATAAAAACAACAAACACTATCAATTAAAAATAAATTTAAATAATTAATAGAAAGACAAAACTATATTCTACCTTATTTCAAAATTGAAAATATAAAATTCTTCAATAAAATTTAACAAATATAATGTTGCACAGAAGTACAAATATACCTCTATGGCAAAGAGTATAAAATTCATTTAAATTGTCGACTTCCCATTTATTTTTTTTCGTAAAAGTTGGGCAGCAGATTGCCAATTGGTCAGGCACACCCACCCACTCACACACACAAACAAAAGAGAAAGGATATTCCGACACATATCCCAGCATGTAATGCTATCACCTTTTTTTCGCTTGCTGGTCGTTTGTCCAGAGTCCATTCCATGGTCGAAAAACGTTTATTTAAACAAGTGAAATGTAATTATTTTGGAATTTATTATTAAATTAATTTTAATTGTAATAATGTGCATGTTAAAATGGCTTCCTCGCAAACACACAGACACACCGTACACGTGTCCCTGCATACATATGTGTGCTTTTGTGGTTTTTATTGATTTTAATTTATTTATTTAACCATTTTTTGTGTTTTCATTTCGGGTGGCCTTTTTTGTTGTTGCAGTCGGGGTTATTATGAAAATGTACAAGAGTTTTACAGCGTTAATCAATTTCATTTTCACTCTGGCAAGCAGAAAGCGAAGCAAATTAAATGAAATTAAAAATGCATTTTCATACCTTGCAACAGCGCTTACCGTTAGGCTTCGGTGTAAGCCAACAAGTAAACAAAAACCCGACCACACTTTACGCCTCATCTAATTGAGGGGCGGGCCAAGGGGATGATGATGGCAACAATTTCATTTTATTTGCTTGCATATTTTAATTAACCCAAAAAGCCACACAAAACTCTCAACAATTCTCTGCCCGAGCAGCAGCAGCAGCAGCAGGAGGGCGGAAGGGACGTGTGTTAAATCCTTGCTCAATTGTTATTAGGTGTGATTTGTAAACATAATACATATACTATGCTACTTGGACCTGTGGGCTACAGTCCGTGTGTGTGTGTGTATGCCCTTGCAATGGGTAGCATTAATTTCTAATGAACTGGAGTATTTTGATGAAATGTAATAATAAATTATGCAATTTGACTTATAATATTAATGCTATTATAAATACATACAGATTTATAAGCTGTCATAAAAATTTAATTAGTTTATTGATTATAAAAAAGTGAAATAAACTATTTATGGTTATCCTTTTTAGTCCATTCTGTTATATTTTAATTAAATTTGTAATAAATTCTTAAATGAAATATTTAATTTAAAATTTACCAAGCAAATATAGTTACTTAGACCCTTCTAAAGAGTATTTCTGCTAAGCCAATTCCAAATTCCCTTTCTGCTTTTGCTCAAGATTTTGCACTATACGCACAAACAGATACAATTTGTTGCCTACTTTCAGGCGCTACAAATATCTCTCTCTCTCTCTCTCTCTCTTTGCCTCACTGGCCATCACAATCCCCCCATCTCGCTCGAAGGCTGGAAATGGGGCTCGTTAGGCCCGAAAACGGACGTGCTTAAAATTTCATAGACACAACGTACACGCACACAGCAAAGCAAACACTGGCACACACACACTCGCACACACAGAGAAACACGTGCATATGAAATGAACATGTGTGCGTATCCTTTATGGATTTAATCCGCATGCCTGCGGTCGGCCACAAGATCAACTGTTGGCAGAAGTGTGTCAACAAGGAGGAACTGGAACCCGAGAGGTGAGTGTGGGTGTGGGTGTGTGCTTGGATGTGAGTGTGAGTGGAGCACAGCAAGTGGTCATAATGGTCGACCCATCCACACCACCTCTCATCCACACACTTGCCCCGAAACACACAACCCACTCTCTCCATCTCAGATTCTCAGCTTCTGTCTCTTTCTCTGTTGAGCTAATAATGACGCTTTAAGTGCGTGTGTGTGTGTGTGTGCGTACTTCTTTGCTTATCTGTGTGTGCATTCAAAAAAATAAATTTACATAATTTTAAGGAATTTTAGGCTGATTTAATGTTAAGTAAAATAGTTTCTTTAGCTGATTAATAGTGTCTACAAAAGATATTTTATTTAAAAAGAATGTTTGAAGGTTTTTTCTTATTAGTTAAAAATCAATAATTGTTTAAATAAATTAAATAAATAAATTAATACATATATTTTTGTTTTAAAAATGTCCTAAGTAAACTAAGAATTTATATATCTTATAATATTAAATGAGGAAAGGGCAATACAAATATATTTTTACCTATTTTAAAATTCTTAATTTCATTTAGTTGTTAAGCTACAACTTTAGTTACTTTCTTCGAGTGCTTTGTTGAGAACTCCATGATGAGTCCTGCTTGAAATGTTTCAACAGCAAGGATGCTGGCCGCAGACGCAGTATGTGTGTGGGGTGCAAATGAGTGAGTGAGGTGGAGTTGAGGCCAGACATCAGTCAGTTACACTCGTCAATACCTTAAGCCCCTTTTGATATGCTCCTCACCTCCAACACTCCCCCTTTTGCCAAGGGAATCCTTTTAGCCATCTAACCACACACATTGTTTTGGCAGGTATATTCTCACGTTAAAGCCCCCTCAGAAACCTCAATTAAAATGCCTGTTATTAGACAAATATCAATTTGTTTCATTTCCAATCAAGTTAAGATGCCAATCTTCTCGATGGCCCAGGAGGCGTATACGCAATGTTGTTTTACATGTTCAAGTGCGAGAATTAAAATATTTGTAGAAACAATAACTGCAAAAAGTCTGAAAGGAGGAAATCGATAAAATGTTTTATTTGAAAAAATTTACAAACATTCAACATAGATTGCAGGAATAAATTTTAAATGGATTTTAATTTGATTAATTGAAGGCAATACTAGTTTACATTTTTAAAGGGGTAATAAAAGTGGAGACTTTTATGATTTAATTGTTTAATAGTTAAGTTTGTTAAGTAATACCTGTTTATTACATGTGATTTACTTTAAAACTTAAGCTTAGTCTAAGTATGATAATGTGGCTTAATAATTTCTTTAAAATTAAAGTTGGGTTGTACGGTTTTTTAAATTTGTAATTCAGTTATTGAAATATATTTAGAAGACTTACTTTTCTTACCAGAATTTGCTTACTTAGTCCATACTTAAGACTTTTATTCTAACAACATAAATTTTACCCCTGAGTTTTCAAATCAAAACCCAGTTAGAAATATTTGTTTCTTTGTTTTTACACTTCTGCATTAATTAATTTTTATTTACTTAAAATATTTTGACAAATATTGGACAGATTTCCTTGTACAATTAGGAATTATTGTTTTGAAACTCTAAATCTTAAGGGGGAATATTCTTTTCTTATTTGCGTTTTCTGATTTCTGTATAAACAACTAAGAATTCTTAACGAATTAATGTGATTCTTTAAATTAGAAAAGCAAAGCAAAGAAATAGGGCTGAAATGCGAGCAGTCTCCCCCATGTATTTATGCAATTGTATGAATCACTGACACAAGATTTAGTTGGTATCTGCCATCTAATTCGACAATCAACAAAGCAAAGGGATGCCCAGTATCCACAAATACCAAGTCATCCTTACACATTCACACAGAAAGCAGACGGGCAGGGGACTCCCTCTCTGTCCTTTCCAGGATATTCAAATACATTTTGTATACACAGCCATTGAGGCGTGTCCGGTGTTGGTGTGTGTGTGTATAACGGCAATCATTATTGAGGCAATGATGTGCATTTCATGAATTATCCACGGCAAGATGATGCGTTCCAATGTCGAGCATCGGGCATGTGTGTGCTCGTTGGCTTCCTGCTCAAGGACTCTGCCCTCTGCCATCCGGATCCACCTACCTCCCGGCTGTCCTTTTCCCGAACCGAGCACGGTTGGTTGAGCAATGCGCCGAGGTAAGTAATAAACTTATTGGCCCCATGCCTGTCCGTTGATTGTCCGTTTGTAATACACACAATATGCCAGGACACGGCACCAGGAGCTGGACAGATCCAGGGATGGCCCAACTTATTGATGGCTCATTTATGGATTAATCCAGTTAAAGCAAAGAGCTGTAGTTTTCGAAGAGAGTCAGGATGAAAATATGATTAATCTGCATGCATTTAGAAAATGCCGAGGCAATTAGGCGCTCAATTAAAAGGGGTCAGGTGGATAAAAGTTCATTAATTAATTGGATTTCGTTTTCTTTTTAGGGTAAAGGAAATAAAACCTTTGCTCTAGATATTTATCTATACTTTATGAGGTAAATCTTTGATTGTAAAAGGTAATTAACTCCATTAGATTAGAAATAAAGGTCAAAAGGACTTATAAATTATGATTTTTTATACATTATCCTATCCCATGAGTCTATATAAAATCGTACCATCTCTAGTAGCCAGATTGGCAAAAGGGAATTAAGGGGCTGGTTTGGCAGTGGGTTGGTCGTGGCCTTTGTGAGCCGCCCACTCAAATGTGGCTGTATCATGACGAGCTGGCAATGCCAGCGGACGTTTCATCGTTAAATGTGGAACTGTTAAACAGATAATGACCGACCACACCACACACCGGCGCACATACATACACTCACATCCAACCAACCAACATGGCCACCACCCACCCAAAACCACGATACTTCCCCCTTTTCACCGCAGAACATCGCAGGAGGTGGCATGGCAGTCAACTGACCAGAGGCTTTTGTTATGCTCCCAGGCCTTCATAACTGTATCAATGGCGATGGCCAGCTGTCCCTGCTCCTGCTCCTGCTACTGCCAATGTTGATAAACACAATCATGATGCTGAAGATGATGATGATGATGATTCCACTGCTCTGGTGGCGTTATTATTCCGCCTGTTATTTGTTGGTGTTGTCCTGCGGAAACCAGACGACTGTCCTGCTGAAATTCTGATGCATTGAAATATAATTATTGGGAAATGTGCGATTGTCGTTGGGTTTCCGTTTACGTGCTCGCCATTTCGGTTTGGGTTTTGCTTGACGATTATGCATGCATACCGGGGATGGGAATGGGGGGGGGCGGGTTTGGGATGGAACCAGTGTAGGACATGATTGTTTGTCCTTGTACATGCGATTACAATGGGAGGCGACAAAATGGGAATGCATATTCAAGTAGGTGGATTCTTGTTATGTACAAGGATTATATTCTTGATAAATATAAATATTATGGGTTACATTTTTGGGTTACTTATCAAGCGGGTTTAGTACTTTTAAACTACATTTAAATCTTATTAAACATAGTTAATTTTTTTTAATATTAACTACATAAATAAGCAAAATAATCTAAAATTAAATATGAGTAGAGATTATAGATTATTCTATTATAATTTAATATAAATAATAATTATTTACATTTTTAATAAATATTTTATCAACACACTCACTCGCTTCGATTTGGGCCAAAGGATAAGGAAGGATTGATAACTCCCCCTCTCGCTCTTGCTTTCACATCAGCATACGCACCTCCCGCACTCACACACACACACACACACACCCACACGCATTGGCCATGCAATCATAATTTATGCAAGCCCAATGACATAACAGTTGCCAGATTATTGCCGTGCATTAAACACATGTACGCATATAGTTGTAAACGTCGGTACATGCACATTCAATTACCATATTAACCGAAACGACTAATTAACTAAAGTTGTATGTACTATTTACCTCAGAAGTCTCAATTGGCACCCCTCACACACACACACACGCGCATACAACTGCAATCGGTGTGCATCTGAAATGCAAGACTTTTGACAGCGGAAAATGTGATGTTGCGGCTGCGTCTGCGGCTTGCATTTATAATCAGCATGTAAATTAAACGTTGCTTTAATCACTCGAACACAGTATACAGTTTTTACGCCGCGATTTACAAGGATTTTCGAGAGTTTTCCACGCACAAAATATTACTATACTTTTTATTTCGGTTTTATGAGCCAAAATGTTTTTATTTTTACATTTTTCTGGCGAGTATAATTATGAATATATTTTTTTTATATAAATTAGAAATTTATTTTATTAATTTAAGAACTTTTAAACTTATTTTTAATAAATAAATTATATTAATAATTAAAAACATAATAATAAAAATTTATAAATACAGTTTGTAGTTTAATTTAAAATAGAGATGTAATAAAAAAATGGATTTGCAAATTTAAAATACAATTTTAGTGAAAAGCTTAATATACTTTTAGCGGGAAATTCAAATTCAAATAGATGCGCGTGAATTGACTCTAAAAGGCGTTAGCCACTTTCGGTTTGAGGAAAACGCAATTTTGAGAGCCAGTGTTGGTATATGTAAAGGAAATATCGAAAGTAACAAAACGATGAATGGCCGATACTTGCTGAAAGGCGCCAAATTTTAAAATTCAGACCAAATTGAAAAATAACTGACACTAAACGGTTAAAAGGCAAGAAATTACATTATTATTTATTTTGAGTAAAGGCATAGCTGTATTTTTTCTATTAATGGCTCATTGATTTTTTCGGCATCTTCGGCTCTTCCTAAAAATAAATAAAGAATATGCAAATATATCTTATATTTTCTTTTCACACATTTTTACAACAAAGTTTTTCTGTTTACGTTTTCATAATTCTTGTCTGGCATTCAATTTGCGCCCATTTAAAACCAAAGTCAACGTTCTCATTGGCCAAAAATAAATTCAAGAAATATGGGATAGCCGCTGGGTATTTTACCAACAGCTTCACATGTCATAAAGATGCTCAAAAAGTAAACTCATGGTATGTTTTGTATATGCTTAATGCTACCAATCGGCCGGCAACCGGTTTCTGCGTTCTTCTTCCAGTTTCGAGAAGGCCTAAAGAACTCGATTCTTTTCAATTGTGAAAGTCCTCAATGAGTAGTACGCCTCCTCCTACCTGTTCCCGCATTTTGATGACTAACGGGCGAGCGAAAATATTCCCTGTGACATTTTCCTGCTAGCTCATTTGGGCATTTTCCAAGAAATCGCGTTTTTCACACAGCGAAAAAAGCAAGAAAAAAGGCGAGCAGCTAAATTAATCTATATTAACGCTCTAGGTTATCGAGCTGAGTGCAATGACGTATCAGCATTAAATGCAAGCTAAATGCATTTTAATGCAAACGAGGAACTAGCGTGCTAGACTACGGAAATAATTCACCATAAGAAAGAGAGAGAGGGTTAGTTGGAGAAAGAGAGAAAGTTAATAAAGAGAGGGAGAGAAAAGGTGAACAAGCTTCATACAACTTTTTTTTAGGAACACAGAAAGAATATTTTTTGGTTTAATTACATTTAAATTTAATAAAAGGGGGGTTTTATTTATTACCTAAAAAATAAGTAAATGTTTTTGGTATTTTTATAAAAAAAACTTTTATTTTTTAACAAAAAATTTATATTTTTAAATAGCAGTGAAATTATTTAGTCACTGTTAGTAATATTATATCAAAAAAATATTTAGATAAATTCAGAATAATTTATTAAAACCCCTAAAATTAGTAGTTAGATATATAATTTTAAAATTTTAAAAGAACCTACCTTACAAAAATATAATTCTCTCTAACGATCTGTATATTAATTTATATTTCTTATATATTTTTCTTTATAAAACATCATTAAATCATTCATAATCTTTCTCTCTGTGCCTGCCGGTAGCTTATTTACACCACTCCAACACACATACTCTTTAGAGAATGTTGTGTTTTTTTGAATTACAAAAAACCACAAACTTGTTGTAACTTTGTATAGACTGAGAACGTGAAATCCCCAGTGTCCGATTGTTTGGGGAAAACGTAACCGCTGGCGACCGCCACTGAGCGGCCAAACAAGTGGACCCGAGAGAATATTCGCAATTTCATTCGAATCTCTGGTCAGTTGTCCGAGAAATAGCGTGCCGAGCAGTCGCAGAACGCGCACGAGTATTAACCAAGAAACCAAAAAAAGAAATACAAAACAACACTCGAGTGATTTCCAACCAAAAGATACAGTTAAAAAACAAAGAATTTAATTTAGCCTCAACGAACATACAGAAATTCTTCGCTTTTAATTGCCCGAAGACGTTTTTTACGTTTGTTATTAATTAATTGTAAAATGAGTGACCTAGAGCATATTGCACTTCAAATGGATAAGCTGCCGCTGGACGATGATAAAACTTTGGCGAGAAATCAAGTGAGTTTGTAGCTATTATTTGCTAGACTAGGGTAAACAATTGCCTATAAATCTCAGCTTTGTTTACTTTGCTGATGAATATTTCTAAAAAAACAAAAAAGGAAGCTAACTTCGGCACGCCGAAGTTTGTATACCCTTGCAGATATTATTTCATTACATTTTACCTATACTTATTATGTTTACAGTTTGACAGTTACAGTTTTGCATTCCCAGCTTTACATTTTCTCTACATCTACCGATCGGTTTATATGGCAGCTATATGATATAGTTGTCCGATTTTTTTTAAATTTATACAAAAATTCTAGAATAATAAAATAAGCTTATACCCCGGAGTAGATGAAAATACGTTGAAAAACAACGAATCTTTAATTTTTTTTTTCTATTAATTTCCCGATCGTTCCTATGGCAGCTATAAGATATAGTCGTCCGATTTTCATAAAATTTTTACCAAAATTCTGGAATAATATAAAAAGGCTATATCTCAAAAATGATGCCATAATATTGAAAAACAGCCAAGTTAAAATTTTTTTTCTAAAAATTTAACGAACATTTGTATGGCAGCTATATGATATAGTCGTCCGATCCGGCCCCTTCCGACATATATAGCAGTGAGAGTATATAGAAGACTATCTGCAAAGTTTCATTAAGATAGCTTTAAAACTGAGGGACTAGTTTGCGTAGAAACGGACAGACGGACAGACGGACGGACAGACGGACAGACGGACGGACAGACGGACATGGCTAGATCGACTCGGCTGTTGATGCTGATCAAGAATATATATACTTTATAGGGTCGGAAACGTCTCCTTCACTGCGTTGCAAACTTCTGACTGAAATTATAATACCCTGCAAGGGTATAAAGATACAGTAGATATATTTACTAGATATAGCTAGTATCCGATAATTGTCGTGTAAACAGAGGGGTAGATTATTCCCGGAGAAGATTAACATTTTTTGGATTAACATTTTGGCAGCTGAAGCGGAAAAAACCCACAAGACTTAGTCATTGAAATAGATCCCCCTTTGCAGCTTCAATAAAGATCTCTCATTTTGGGATCTTGGGGTTTTTACTTGCAACATTGCATGAACAATAACAAGTTATAGATAGCAATGTCTGGGGATTTCCAGCATTAATTATGGAAGTTGTAAGATATAATAAAGTGTTACTGTCTTGTCTTGTATTATTTTTGAGAATAGAAATTGGATGTAACTACATAAACAATTTATAATTCAATTAATGTAAACGTTTTTTTAACTTCTTAGGGAAATAATTGTAGTTTTCGCCTTTCCTGAAGTCTCTGTTTTTTATATTTAAATAACCCTTATCATTTAAATATATATAAAATATACTTAATAACTAAATTAATCATTTAAATATATTTATATTAAAATAAACCCCAACAATCCCCTTTCTTGAAGTCTTTGTCGTTTATTTTTATTTATCCCTAATCAGTTAAATATATTTTATATACATTATTGAAATATAATTACATTATATATGACTTTATGCTTGATTTAAGCTCGATTATCTGCTCATTAATGTATTTTTTTTTAACCACCACAACTAGCTTTGTCAGATAAGCGCGACTTACAATTGATGTTTGTCCCTGTGGCTTATCTTTTGCATTTTTTAATGTACATATGTACACTATACAAATATTTATAAATCACATAAACTATTCAATTGCATTAATCGGAATGCAAATAATTTAGAATATTCAAACGGAAGCTGTGCTGTTTACAAACTTGATTTGCATTTTTAAACAATAACCTTAGAGTTTTATACGAAACATGTTAATATTCAGGAAATGTTCTCATTTACATTTCTATAGGAAAATATCAACAATCACAGCAATGGCGATGCAATCGATGGACGTAATAATGTACGAGTGCCCCGAGCAGGTTCGTATTCCAACTTATTTGTATATCTCTGACAAAAAAAAAGGAAAACAAAAACTAGAATCCATTTTTCTGTGTGCTTGTCTATATCTACTATATGTTAAACGCTCTTGTGACTAATGGTGCTTGAAACCGCAATCTTTAATCTTTACAATTAATGTAAACCGCATTGTTTTGTGTAAGTAACTTAAGCCCCAAAGTAAAAATTTAATATTGATGCTTTTATTTATTATTTAACAGTTCCCGAAACGGATGATGATGACGACGATCGTCCCTTTGTTAAAGATGGGAGTGGTAATCCCGGTGTAGACGATGGTCTCCTTGGAGGCAACGCCGGTGGTGGGGTCACTGTACTCATTCCCAACGGAGGAGGCGGCAGACGACCCAGTTTCTCCTTTCCGGGATACAATGGAACATCGGGTGTTGTGACCATTGACGGAGTGGAGACTCCAGTTCCCGATGTCAATGCATATCAGCACAAGAAGACCCTGGCCCAGGGTATGATGGATCTGGCTCTGCTTTCGGCAAATGCCAATCAGCTGCGTTATGTACTGGAAACGAATACTCAGCATCCGTACTTTTATCCCAGCTTGATATTCATCTCACTCAGCATTGTATTTCAGGTAAGAAATATATATTTTAAAATCCGAATATATGTAGAATCAGAAAAGAAAAATATGGTATCTTAAAAGGCATTTGTTTTCATTAGAAAAACTTTTGTTTGGTTTTTCACCAAGAATCTAAGCTATTTTAATTTAAGCTCATAGACTCACAAGCTGTTTTCAAGTGTTTATCAGAAAATGTTTATACGATAAGATAATAAAATTTGTATAAATATACAAATCTCGGTTTCTTGCAAAATGATTTATGACTTTAGGAAACACAAAGAGACAATGGCCTACTGAAAAAAAGATTACTAAAATATAACAAAAGAGTTTAGCAAATACTATATATATTTTTTTAAATTAACAAAGAACGAAGCTACACTGTACTTGGTATATTCCTAAATTTAAGCATTTATTTTTGGCATTATTGATATTTATATTTATGTGATGCTTCATTGCAGATTGCTGTTGGCGTGGGACTTATTTGGAATGGCCGGTACAACATTAAGAACGAGCAAGATATCTGTCGGGCGAACAGAGTCAACAATTACACAGTCATCGGCATTTTTATTGTGACAGTGGTCAATGTCCTGATATCGGCCTTTGGCGTGGCATCTACACCTGTTGTCGTTAATACTACTTAGTTCAGGATCTGCTTTTATATTTGTAGATTCCTTTAGAAATTAGTATTTAGCCAGTTAAGCACAATCACATCATTAGGAAATACTCACAGCCTCACCTCACACCGGGTAGTTTTTTTTGTTAAAATTCACACAAGCGCCTCATTTTTATACATGTAACAACTGAAATGTGATAAATAAAATGAATCCCATAAAATGAAATTAATGCAAAGAGAGCATTTTGTCGAAAATAAATTGTTTAATATTTTATTTTTATCTTTAAGATATAAAAAAAGAAGAATAAATTAAAAACTGCAAATTGAAAGTGTTTTATTCTCTTAAAAATAATAAATATTTATTTCTGTTCATCATTATTTACATAATGTTAGGGGAAAATTAAAGTTAAATATATATTTTATATTTTTAAATTACCCGCCAAACTATCGTTTAGCTTATCCAATTTTTGATGAACACTTTCACCGCACTAAAAATCCCTCCGAACCTTTTCAACACTAAAACTGAAGCAAGTTGGCAGACCCAACAGCTGTTGCTGGTTCGACTACAAAAATACAAATTTGTTGAAAATTTCTGCTTTTCCGGCTAAAAACGCTGTTTTAAGATGGCCAAGATTATCAAGGCGGTAAGTCACTATAAATATAAATAAAGGACTATCTGATGTGTAAGGATAAAGTGTGTTACCTGCAAGTTTAGTTAAATTCCGCTAGTTGTTATGGTTATGTCATCGCTTCCTTCCTTGCAGTCCACGGGCTTGACCGGATTGGCCGTGTCCACCAATCCCCACCATACGTTGAGTGCTCTGTATGGCAAGATCCTGCGGGCGGTGTCCAAGATGCCACAGGAGGCCAACTACAGGAAGTACACTGAGCAGTTGGTCAAGCAACGCGCTGATGCAGTGGCAAAGGTTTGATTATATTCCTCAATCCTCAAAAATATCACATTTAATACTATGTATTGCTTTTAGAACAAGGACATTTCTGCCCTGGAGAAAGCCGTGGGCTGTGGTCAGGTTGAGGAGCTCATTGTCCAGGCCGAAAACGAGCTAGTGCTGGCCCGCAAAATGCTGGGCTGGAAGCCTTGGGAGAAGCTGGCCCAAGCGGCACCCGCCAAGCAATGGGACTGGCCGCCCGCACAGATCATGGAGCCCAAGGTTTAAGAGGTCTGCTGCAGTCCTAGTCCCCACTTAGTACTAATTAATCTACGGCAAATGGAAATGAGAGAAGAGAGAGCGAGCGCAATAAATCCGTTGATAAGCCAGCTGCTAAATCAACAACAAAATTACAAAGCCTCCGATTATTATTCTCGAGTCAGGCATCTGTTCAGTTTGTTTTCACCATGCGTGCGCTCCGGTACCTCCTGCTGCTGCTGCTCGTTGTTTCCAGCGCCTTTGTGGCCTCCTCCGCTCCTCGCCACCGCCGCCAGATCGATCTGACGCTCTCCGCGGAGCATGACGACAAGGACGATGAGACGGAACTGGCACTGGAGGCAATAGCCGGCCTGTGGCAAAGCGCCGACAGTCGAACCAAGGTGGATGGATCCGCCAGTTTTGTGCATCGCACCCAGGGCGGCACGCAATCGGGTATGGGCGGCACAACCAAATACCAGGCTCGCTTACACCTGCACCATGACTATGCTAAGCCAAATGCGTATCCCTCGTAATCCAAGGTTCCGAGCAGGACTTTCGTCTGGGACTGCGTGTTACCTTCGATAGGTAAACAGATCCGCCGGGATGGGAGTTCCAGACAGAGGCCCCTGGCTGAGGGAAATCGCTCGATTGCGTGTAGACGATAACATTTTGACCTTCCCAGCTCCAGTCCAGTTCCAGCTGCTGCTTGTACAGAGAACGTTTGTGAAAATACAATATTTTTAATACCCGCATATTGTTTGCTTTATTGATTCCGTTTTTTCAACCGTGAAGGCAGCAGCGCAACAACTTTCAGCTTAAGATTACAAATTACAACAACGAATTTCTGCACAACAAATGGGGGGAGGACAATGGGGATGAGAGGGAGGAGGAGGAGCAGGAGGTGGTTAATATAAATACAAAGCCATTCCTTAAGTATAAATGCCATTAGTCAACGTGGTGGTAGGGGCAACGGGTCCTTCAATTGGCATGGATCACCCAGGAGAAGTGGTGGGCCTAAGGTAGGTTTATTTATGGGAAGTTTCAAGAGTTATTTATTACTGGAAACTATGGATAGAGTTCGATTTGTTGGCGGTTTTAAAAGAACCAAAAGAACACAATATTTTAAAGTCTCTTTTTATTAAATTGAACTAAATAAAGTCTTATTTTCTTATAAAATATAAAAGCTATTTTCAAAAATAAACTAGGTTTTCAATTAGTTTTTAAGAGTCTTGAATGAGGTTTGTTTTAAGAATTTGATTACACTTAAAAATGAAAAGCTTTTTCTTTCAGAAAATATGAAATTAAAGAACCATTTCGTTAATATGTTAAGAACCTTTAAATAAATATTCTAAAAGAAAACAAAAAATATTTTTTTCATGAATTCTAATAGCAAGGTTTCTGTTAAGGTAAATTAAGCTAATACACTAAGCTTAATATTTGCATAAAAAATAAATAAAAACTACATTTTCCTATCAAAAAAACAAACCACAACCCGTAGTTTCCAGTTTAAAATCTCTTTCAGAAACTCCTCAGAAAACCCCCTTACTTACCACCCACAAATCTTGGTAACAACTACTGCCTAGACCCGGCGTCCCCTTTTGAGGTTAATATCATTGCACCCTGGTTGGGAGTGTCGTCCTTTTATCCTTGCACCTTTCCTTAGTTCAGGATGACAGGCACACCCTGGTTGGCCTGCTCTGTGAGCTCCTTGACCACAAAGTCGCGGAACTCCTGGTAGGCCACATCAATGTCCACATTGTTGATGATCTTGTGGAAATTGCCCTCCGTTAGTCCGTAGTCCAGCTCCACCTGGGCGGCGTTCAAACGCTTTCGCAGACTCTCCTCCGTCTCGGAGCCACGTAGCCGTAGTCTGCGCTCCAGCTCCTCGATGCTAGGTGGATTGTTGAAGATGAGAATCGGATTGAGATCCGTTCGTCGGATCTGCTCCACGCCCTTCTGTTCGATGTCCAGAATGCAGACCCTGCCCTGGGCCTGAATTTCCCGCACGGCTGCCTTGCTGGTTCCATACAGATTCCCCGAGAACTCGGCGGTCTCGATGAACTCGTTGCCGGCGATGGCGGCCTCCATTTCTGGACGTTCCACGAAATAGTAGTGGACGGCATGCTCCTCGCCTTGACGCGGCTTCCGCGTGGTGTGCGAGATGCTAAAGCCAAAGGTATTGGGGAAATCGGCAAAGAGGCGTTTCAGGAGCGTGCTCTTGCCGGACCCAGAGGGGCCGCAGAGGACGAGGGGGCGTGGTCCCGCGGCGGACATCTTCTTGCCTGTCAAGGTCGCTGCCGTGTTGCTGCTGCTGCTGAGCGCGCGGTTTACAATGAACAGAAAGCTTATCATCGCGTGGCCTTATATTTGTCGTTGCTACCAATACAAGAATAATTGCTAAAAAAAGCTGGTTTTGTTCTTGTTTTTCGGTGTTTCGTTTTTTGTTGTTCTTTTTTTAGGCTAAATCAAGAGGGACCAAAAACACTGGCCAAACTAGAGGATTTTGTTTAACCTAGAAGCTGGTCACACTTATGAACATTAAGCAAGCAGTACAAGTTATTGGTAAAGCAGTTCACTCCAGTGTTGGAAAATCCTTCCAGTGTTGCAAATCCTTGCATTGCCCGCCATTGACACAAATTCGAATCCGAAACTGGGACACCAGGCTAAGGTTAATGCATTCAAAAGACAAACAACGCACTTCAACAGGAAACTAAAACTCCGGCTCTAAGTCAACTAGCAAGGGGCGTGGTCGATATGGGGGCGTGGGCCTGGTGCATGGCTAATGCTTAAGCTGTCTGGCGGGTAAAAGGCCACGGGCACGGAAATTCCGGGCACAGTCTCCTCCGGAATGGCCAACTACTATCGCCGCAAGAAGCCCGATGCGGTATTTCTCAACGCCAAGCCCCTGAATAGCGCCAATGCCCAGGCCTATTTGTATGGGGTCCGCAAGTACTCGATAGGATTGGCCGAGCGCCTGGATGCGGACTACGAGGCGCCGCCGATGGACAGGAAGAAGACCTCGGATAGCACCGCCTCCAACAATCCGGAATTTATCCCAGTAAGTTTGGAGTTCTTTTTTTGTAAAGAATTTTTTTAAAGGAAATGGGAATAGAGTGTGTTTTACAGAAACATTTCTCCTGTCAACTGGTTCTTGCGGATTATTGGCGTCTTGCCCATCGTTAGACGTGGTCCTGCCCGTGCCAAGTTTGAGATGAACTCAGCTCCGTTCATATACTCTGTGGTTTTCTTTGTGCTCCTGGCGGTGAGTTGGAAAGGAAAATCTGTAAAGTCTAGAAAGTTATATAATCCTTAATACACAGTGCTATGTGGGTTATGTGGCCAACAATCGCATCCATATTGTGCGCTCCCTGAGCGGACCCTTCGAGGAGGCGGTGATTGCTTACCTTTTCCTGGTCAATATCCTGCCCATTATGATCATACCCATCCTGTGGTGGGAGGCCAGGAAAATAGCTCGATTGTTCAACGATTGGGATGATTTTGAGGTGCTCTACTACCAGATCTCTGGCCATAGTTTGCCTCTGAATCTGCGACAGAAGGCCGTCTACATCGCCGTCGTGCTGCCCATTCTCTCGGTTCTATCGGTTGTCATCACTCATGTAACTATGTCGGATTTGAACATCAATCAGGTGGTTCCTTATTGTATCCTGGACAATCTGACGGCCATGTTGGGTGCCTGGTGGTTTCTCATCTGCGAGGCCATGAGCAATACGGCTCATCTGCTGGCGGAGCGATTCCAGAAGGCCTTGAAGCATATTGGACCCGCTGCCATGGTGGCGGACTACCGGGTGTTGTGGCTTCGCCTGAGCAAGTTGACCCGGGACACCGGCAATGCCATGTGCTATACCTTTGTTTTTATGAGTCTGTATCTCTTCTTCATCATCACTCTGTCGATTTACGGTTTGATGTCGCAGCTTTCGGAGGGATTTGGCATCAAGGACATAGGACTTACCATTACGGCTTTGTGGAACATTGGACTGCTGTTCTACATCTGCGATGAGGCTCATTATGCTTCGGTGAATGTGCGAACTAATTTCCAGAAGAAACTTCTTATGGTGGAGCTGAACTGGATGAATTCGGATGCCCAGACGGAGATCAACATGTTTCTCAGGGCCACCGAAATGAATCCCTCAACTATTAACTGTGGCGGTTTCTTCGATGTTAACAGGAGTTTATTCAAGGGGCTGATAACCACAATGGTCACTTATCTGGTAGTGTTGCTCCAGTTTCAGATCAGTATTCCCACCGACAAAGGTGACTCGGAGGGCAGTAACAACATCACAGTGGTGGATTTGCTTATGGATAGCTTGGATAATGACATGACCCTGATGGGTTCCTCAACCACTCGAAGTACAACAATAGGCACTAGTAGAACCACAATGGCACCATCGATTAACAAGCCAAAAGGCAGGAAGGGTTAAGGAAAATCAAATATTTAAGTAAACAAAAAATATGTGAAACAAAATATACTTGTAGTTGCGGCCAAAAACAAATAAAAGCACTAAAAACTTGTTGCTAGATTTTAAAGTAAATATATCGAAGGTAATGTGAAACATTTTTTAAAGCTTGTAAATCTGGTAATTAATTTTTAAACAATTATGTTACCCATTATTGAATATTTTATATTTACAAAGTCATATATATGCTTCATATTTGCACTTTTTATTTGATATTCATATTCTTTTCACTTTGGTTTTGTGCTTAAAAAGTTGCAAGTTAGAGTAAATTAAGGCCAATAATAGTTAACAAATATTTTCGTAGCTATTTAAATTTAATTTCAAACAATTTCAAAGCTTTATGTTAAAAAAAATCTACTTTAACTCCAAGTTAACTTGACTTGCGGTAGCTCAGATATTATAGTCTAGGATTCATTGTTCTTTTTAACATATATTTTTCTCTATTTTAAACATTTTAAAATTAACTTCGTTGCTACCATTGTATTCAAGTGCTGAAGTGAGTAACGCGGCTTACCGACTTTAATATTTAGTTCTACACAAAAATAGTTGCATTTTATATTGCTGGCAAACGATCCCTCAAGCTCCCAACGATTTCAGGCACTGCCTGCTGGGGATATAGACGATTTATCTGTTATATCTGTTAATATGCCCCTCGGTCCATATCCATTGGCTATCTAAAATAGTATCTTTGCTATATCCATATCACACTCGGTTTTGCCATACAGAAACTGCAAGGCAAATTGCAATCAAGACACCTGATGGGGAAGTTCCAAACAAAATTCTATATCTCTAGGATCAGGGACTTAGCACTGTCCATCTGGAGACTCGGTTAGGATGTGCTTGTAGCCATTGCTGCCCAGATACATGTGCTCGCGTTTGAAATGATAGGGTATCTGTAAGATGGATTTATATATGAAATATATGGTTTTAACTATAGTTGCCAACTTACAGCCCCTGGCGCTGGACAGGGAATAGCCACAGTGGCTATTTCCCGGAGTTTGTTCATAGTCCGCAGGCTCTGATAGAAGCTGTGCATCACATACCACTTGCAGTAATCCATGCAGATCATACTATAGCAGATAATAACTGTAAAAGAGAGAAAGTATCTTTAAAAAATATTCCAATATTTCATAAATTTTTTGCCACTCACAGTAGGGCACTTGGCCGCCCAGAAACTGCGCTACTTTGGAGTCCCTCAGCATAAACACGAGAGCTCCCAGAGCAATCATCAGCAGAAACTCCACAATCAGCCAGGGTATAATCAAGCCAGGACGATTTTTGTAGACCCCGAAGAACAGGGATATGGCACTCAAGGCATAGGTTCCAGCAATGCCTGCCATTACATAGAGCACATTCTCAGTGGCAGCCGCCAGTTGAGCTGCTGTCTGCAGTCTCAGATCGTTGTGAAACGGTGACATGTTGTAGAAGCCATTGTCCTTCTGGTCCAGGATATCCAGCTCCAGGACATGGCACATTTGCTCGGCATGAGCCAGGCCCAGAAGCACCAGAAAGAGGGCACAATGGGAGATCAACTGTGGGAGAAAAAGAAGGGGGAATGTATTAGTATTTATATATATATTTTATTATTTATCTAATAATATATTTGTATAATTTAATCAAATTTAATAAAAAATAATCATCAAAATAATACATTTCAGCGTAAACGAAACTCGGAACAGCCTGGCCAACGATCTCCCCAAGTAGTTACCCCTTTGCATTCAGCGATAACCGGCTGCGTGCCATATAATTCCCAACCACTTCAGGCAGAACTGGCCATGACTTCGGCTGTGGCGGCCGCATAAAATTTAAAAAGGGCGCTCGTCCTGGCACGTTCCCGATCACGGAGCTCAAGTGCAGACGCATTGCGCCGCAGGAGCGTCTCCTTCGCTGCCCCCTCTTACCAGGGGGGTGGCGGGGGCGTGCGTTCAATTGCCGCCTTTGGCTCCTTGCGCGCCCAGTGGGGTATGGCTTTGCATATCCAGTGCGTAATTTTTGTCTTTGGGGCAGGCGGCTGCACCTCGAATGGGTCCGCTTGGATTGCTCGGGGATTCACAGTCTCCCTGCGTGCCAGTGGTCCTGTGCGCTGCGCCCCGCCTTATAAATGAATCTTGATATTCTTAAATTAAGGATTTCCTTTAGTTAGTCGGATATTGATAGAAGAAATTGATATTATTACTCTCATATAGAACTTATTTCGACTTAATTCTTTTCTTATTTATATATTTCCACACCTATAAAAGGTTCCCAATATGATTTTCCATCAATAACACCATATTTTCTTGAAGTAAACATAGTTTTTCCTACATTTTCCACTCACCAACTGATAGATGCTGGTCAGCAGGGCCGTGGTCCTCAGATTCCTGGGTGAAACCGGAGCCATTAGCATTTCCCAGGTGCGACGACAACAGCATTTCCATTTGCAACCAGCGGCGGACGCCGCACTCACCGACGGCAGCAGCATTTTCCAAGGAGTTTTCTCTGGTTTTTCTCCAATCAATTTATGGATTTTTCCCGCTTTCGTCGCAGCTAATCAGTTGAGGAATGCGTCGCAACTGTTTCCGCGGCTGTTTCGTCATGCAATTGGATCGAAAAAATATCCAAGGGTGGGGTTTGCTGGCAGTGACCTCGCCAAAGGGGGGGTGGGCTAGGTATGTTGGCACCCACGCAAAACAAACTTTCCGGGAGCTTTGGCCTGTGGTTTGGGCCAAACTGCACTGGTGAACTACCGAAAAAAATGTGAGTTTAGAAGGACAAGGTCTGTCAAATGTTTTGACTCGCTAAAAAGCTTTTTTGCTAGTGTTATGAGGGTGTTTATGAAAGGGTATCTTAGCTATTAGGTAAGGTTTGCGTTTTTTATATTTTAAAAATAGTTTAAAAATAATAAAAATTCGTATAATGTTTTATGTGTTAATGTGGCTAATTTTAATGCATTTTTATGTATATTTTTTGTATAGAATTAATGAATTAAAGTACAGAAAAATAATTTTGAAATGCTTTATAACATTATAAATTTATATATTATTATTTTATATTATATTTTTTAAATAAACAAAATTTATTTACCTTAAAGGGTGTATAAAACTTCGTCTTCAGATGATTATATCAAACTTAGTAAACTTTTTATTGGGGGTTGTTTTCCTCTTGAAACCGCGCAGATGTTTATCGCCCTTAAAGCAGCAAGCTTTTTGCTTTTCAAAGCTTCTGCCAGAGTTGCCACTCATCTGCCAGACCTTAAGCAATTAAAGTTGGCTTCGGGACTTCCCCTTTTCCCCTACTGTCGCCTCTCTTGACCGATCCCCATCCATTGGTATGATAAATTTTTGCATTTTAAAAGTCAATTTACACTGGAACTATAAAAATGTAACATAAATTCTGCCAAAGCAGGCCATAAAACTCCGGCAGTCGGCGCAGAAAGAGAATCAAAGTCGTGTCTTTGCCACTGGGCAACCAGGCAGGCAAACCAGCCGAACCAAGGAATCTTCTCATCATCATCATCAATGATCATTCTACACTCGGAGAATTAAACTAAATGACAGGAAAAATAACATAAACCTAGCTTGAATTCAAAATAAGCTGGTTGAACTTTATTTAAAAATATTCAAAAATTTTTCAAATCCTTTTTTTTTATTGAAAAAATAAAAACCCTTCTAATTTCTTCTTGATTTTTTCCCAGTGATTGGACTCCAATCTTATGGCGCTCCCTCTCAGAGTTGGAAGCTACTTGTGGGCCTAATTGATTGTTTTTCTACGAGCTTGGAGCTGGAAGCTCGAAGCTGGCGACTTCTGGTGAGGATCTCTGGCTTTAGCTGGCACCAGGATCGGTACCCGGGATCATCTCGACTCACAATGTTGGAGCCTATTCTGGCGAGATGATGAAGACCTCAGGGGCAATATATGGCCGAGTGCGCTGTTGTTAGCGGCTTGTTATCATTGGGCGTGTTTTATTAACTTTTAAGCTGCCATACACGCGAGGGGCCATAAAAAGTGCAACTGCAGAGAAAACTGCAAAAGTCAATTAAAAATTTTTTACATTTGTTTGCACACAGAACGGAACGGAACGCGATTTCGGTTTCTGTTTCTTGTTTCCATCCTGGCGCGATAATCATAACTGCAAAAAAGTAAGAAAACTACGCGCAGGCGTCGCCCGTCAATAATTTATGGCCCCTGAAAGGAGGGCCATCAAGGGGGTTAAGTGTGTATGGGAGGGTGCTTGGGGTACAGGTGAGCTGCTGGGGCACAGGTGAGCCGGGTAGCCGGCAGGCTGGTGTATTGAAATATCATCTCGCAACCATTTGCCGTTCAATTTGCGTTCGCAACGCTCTTTTGATTGGTTTTTCCAGCCCATCGCCCTCCGTCCTCCGGCGGCGATCCTCGCGATTCCACTACAAATTGATTGCCTTAAAGTAACTTGTAAAATGTATCTAAGAGATGCACGCTGAGAAAAGAAATCTGTTTTAAAAAGAAATCATAAACAATACAAAATACAAACCAACTAGACGCAGGCTTTTTTGGCTAGCTTAGCACTAGTTTAAGGTCAGAACCAGTTGGGAATTATAGGGTATAATGCCCAAGGTATGCTTAATTTTATAACATTTTTGTTTTCATCTTATTTTTAATATAATTATTAATATTCATAAATTTGTTTTAAACCCACTTTAACCTCACAAAGTAAATTACTTTTTAAAACATCATTACTTTTCCCCAAGTGTAGACTTCCCTTGGTGTTGTTGTGGTCTTCCTGCCGCTTCCTGGGCTCCTCTTTCAGCAAAAAACAGAAGCAACATTACAAATGTGTGGCGTTATTGCCACGGGGGAGGAGTCTGGAGTCGGGAGTCAGGAGCATCGACTTCTTTTTGATTAAAAAGAGGAAAAAGGCCAGAGGAGTGGGAGCCGAAATAGGAGTTGCATTCGAAGTTGGAGTTCGTGATGGGAGATGGGGACTGGTGGACTGGCGTTGGACTGACCAAAAGCAATCGACGTTGTTAACAAGCATTTCAGCGCATGACAATTGGCATGCACACCTCCGGGCCATTAATATGCAACCGATGCTGACACATTTGGAGCTCAACTCAGTTGCAACTATCCAACAAGGTGAGGGGTTTTCGTTCGGTTATTTAATCACAGAAAATCCTACGAACATAAATAACATTTCCCCGACTTATTTGCACAATTTGTTTGCCTGTTTTGACAGTCCGGGTTTGCAGGCATTTTCGGATAACTTCGCTTCGGATATATGATATGAAAGTTGCAGAGGAGGAGGAGATTTCAGAGAAGATTGCATCGCACAGTTGATCTTAGGAGTAAGGAATGCAATTGCTCTGGCATTTAATGGGGTTCTGAAAGTAATTAATCGAAATGGAATCGAATTAATAGGGGAATAAGGAGTATATTAATTGCAGGAATTTGTAGGTCTTTAAAATAAATAATTGCTTTTAAGATTTTACTAAAAGAATTGTCTACTAAAGATTAATCTGTTAGGTCTTTTGCTAGATATTTAGAATACTGAGATTTTTCTTTAGTTTTTAAACTTATTAAATCATTAAGAATCCCGAATGTATCTTTAAATGTTTTCTGCAAATTCAAGCACCCTTTCTCCCTCTTTTTTTAGCTTCATATTTCACCAAACCCTTCACATCCTTCCCTTCCTATCAGTTTCATAATTTCGCTAAGCATTTTCGCACCTCTCACTGAATCCTATCCCCAATCCAAGCATTGTCACGTTTCAGGATTCGCATTTTGACGGCAAATATCAATTGTAGCACATATTTGCATAGGCCAAACATGGACGGGGGCCTTGGATCTTCCCCAAATTATCGAAGTGGAGGTAGGAATGTATTGTCATCTCAACGTTTTGGGGATACATTTACACATGACTGACTTTTGTCGCGGATTTTTGCGGTGTGGCTATGATGAAGATGTTGCTCGTGTATTGCGATTAAAATTTAACTTTAGCGATGCTTAAATTCTATTTTTAAGAATATATTAAGGAAATGAGAAATATTTTAAAAATATTTATTTAAAATAATTTATGTTTCTTGTCTTATTTTCAATTTTTAAACAATTATTTCTCATCAACAAAAATCTAGGAAAATGTACAAATAAACCATATTATTTTTCATATTTATGCATTCCAGAAATTTAAGAATAATACCTAATCTTTCTAGTGAAAAGGACAAATTGCCAGCACTGACATTGCACCCCCTCTTCAGCAGCAACATCAAAACATCAGTTGCTGCAATGGCAAACAAACGAGTGAGAAAGCCCTCACCCACTCACTCGAATCTCAAGGGTGTGTTCAATTGTGTCAATTTAACGCCTTTTATGGCACACCAACCGCCGTTGTTACCTCCCCCTTGGCCCACTTTGGCACCCCATGTTAGCACCCCCGTTTCTGAATGAGTTGCTGCTGCTGTTGCACGTTGGGCATATTAATTATTGCATGGCCAACGGATGATTCAAATAGATCGCTGCGAGCTGCTAGCTGCTAGCTGCAACTGTTGTTTAACCCACTCGATGGCACAAGTGTTAATTATCCCTCCATCTGGGGTATATCGGGTGTATCGAGTATTTGCAAAATGCATGCTCGCTTTACGCCGGCCAAACACGATTATTAGTAGTTGCCTGTCTAAATATTGGAAATTGACAATGAGCAGCAGGCGCTGCTGCTTAAATGGTTTATAGATGGCATCCGAAAGGATGGATTGCTCACATCAAGGATGCAGAGCAAACAGCCGGGTTTGCTGGCAAGGAAGAAGGAAGCATCTCGGTTGCACTTGTGGGCGGGGTTTGTTAACGGGATTTGTAATTAAATTGGTAGTTGCACAAGGCTCTTACTTGGACTCAAATATGGTTTAGCAATCTGCCTTTGAATTTAACAATTTAATTTAGTTTTTGTTGAAGATAAACCTGGTTATTTGAGATAATTTACAAGTGGGTGTTTTGGGAAGGAATTTTAAGATCTTGAAAGGGATTTTTTTCTAGGGAATATTTTATGGTCTTAGTTAGTTAGATTTATAAATTAGGCTTACATTGTTATAAATACCCCAAGAATACGTGTACATCTATAAAAAGGGTTCATTAGAATGTGTAGTTTATATTCCCACAGGATAATATTTATTAGAGTCTCTCTATTTACTGATTCCCTAGCCAAAATTAGGCAATATTTCCACATATCCCAAACTGCCCAGTGGCTATACATGTAATCAAAGATATCCCAAGTCCCTGTAAATCCTGTAAATTATACAATTCATAGGCTTAAAGCATTGGGAAAAGGAGCAGCAGCAGTCGCGCTTGCCTGGCAAATATCCTTGATATCATTTAGTCAACTGGAAAAAATTCAATCAGCATACTTGGCAAATATTCAACAACGCTCTGGCTCTGCCTCAGCCTGGGGATGGGGATAAGGATGAGGCTGAGGATGGAGAGGAGGATGTGGATGTGGATGTCGATGACGATTGTTTGACATCCCAAAGGGGGTGGCACACGGTACACGGCGGGTGGGGCTGCATAAATCAACAGCAAATAAATGCTGATACGCTGAAAGTTCGTCTTGGGATGCTTTCGGCTGAAACAAAAAAACACTCGAAGCGGAAACGAAAAGAACACAAAAAGAGGAGCAAAAATTCGCATTCGATAATTGAATTTTCCGTGGCGTGGAGGAATAGGAATAGGGAAAAATGTCCAAAAGAAAAGCACCAGAGGGGGCGTGGACTCTGAGGGTGGTGGTGGTGGTGTTGCGAAGGACCCAGCAGCGTGTCCAGCGATGCATGCGTCGCACGTAGCCCCGAGGAGCAGCCAGGCTAAAGGGAGGATGAGAAGGAGTCAAAGGAGCAGCAGCAGGATGAGAAGAGCTGAGGTCGCTGGGAGCCTGGAACTGGTAGCTGCTCCAAGCTGCTCCCATATTATGTGCACAATAAATAGACGTGATCAGCATGAACAAGGTGAGGGAGCAGCTCGCTTGTAGCTGTCGTTGTCCTTCTCATCTTCGTCCTCGTCCTGCCTTTTTCCTTCTTTTCCTAGGGAGCCGTCCTTGCGCTTGGCTGAGCGGCCACATCGCTGGCTGCATGCTGACAAGAGGAAAACACTAAGGAAAAAATACTCTCAGCAAATTAAGGAAAGAACTAGCAAGTCTTGTTATTTGATATTTAAATTGTTAAAGCACATTCCCTTCAAGAATTAAATAATACAAAAATAATATTATATTCATTAAAATTACAACGAGTTTTCTAACATTTTTAAACCCTTTTCAAAGCCTTTGCTTTTTTGCCAAGTGCAGGGACTTGGAGCGCCGAAATCCCCGAGTGGAAAGCATTGGCAGGACGAGGATTTTGGAACTGAAGGAGCCCCGGCGAAGGAAGCACTTGAGAGGATGTTGACTGAGTTTTTCCTCAGCTTCTTCTTTTTGCCGACAGTTTCCGGCTTTTGTTGCACGAAAAGTGCTCGACGGGGTCCTTTGTGTGTGCGTCTGTCGGTGTCTGTGTGAGCCCTCCGAGGGGTTGGCTAAGTATGCCACCCCCTCCCAAACGCCCTCCCTTTTTACCCCCGAAAAAGATGTTGAAACTTCCGAAAAACAAGGCGCCGCTAAACTTTTTTTATGCTAACTTACTTTGTAGTTTCTTCTTATTTGCAACTTTGATTTTTGTTTATTTTCGCTGGCAAGGAGCCACCCCCGCAGAGCGAGCAAAAAATGAAAAAAAAAAGGTAAGCCGAAGAGTTTCAGCCCCAAGGGTAGCTTGGGATACGCAACCCCCAGAAAGAGAGGGTCTGTGACAGAGCGAGACGGCTGAAAAATGGCGGCAAGCAAGGCAGCTTCAAGTAGCAGGAAAATTTCTTGACACGGAAAATTTCCTTGGACTTTGTTTTTCATCGCTTTTTCTTGCCATTTTCTGTCTTCTCTTCCGTTCACTTTAAAATGCGCCATTTTCTTGTTTGCTGACCCAGGCCTAACCATCGTCCTCGTCCTGGTCTCCCCACCGATATTCCAAGCGGAAGTTTTATGAATTTTCTACAAAGCAGCCAAGTTTTTTTCCCCTTGGGTTTCACATTTTCTTCTTTATCATTTTTCTTTGCAGGAAAATTTCTATCTTGCTGTGGAATCACTGCAGTGTGAATAATGACAAAAAGGAGAGGAAATTGTTGCTGTTGCTGCGTCAGGAAATATTCATAAAAAAAAAAGAAAGAAGAAATCATCAAGAAAAGTCTGTTTCAAAGGGCAGCCAAGAAATGTGACAAGAACTTGATGGTTTGCCATGCGGGTTGGTTACAAAATTTCAAAAATTTCCCTTTAGTTTTGGGGGACAATTAAAATAAACATGAAAAAAATGAAACCTAAGGGTGTCAACCCTTTTTTTGGTTGGTGGAAATTAACATCACCTAATGAAGTTATTAGGGGCGTCAATGAAGGTCAACGAATTGACATTTAATTAAGTGCGAGGCAGCCCGCAGTCAGAAATGATCATTTAATTGTGGAGCACCTAATTTCGGCTACAATCATCATTTTCTTTTTAGTGTTTTTATATTTTTGAGGACTGTCAATTGACGGACCGTGAAGCGGAAAGTGTTTCCATGTGTCATTAGGGGGGTGACATTTGTTTTGAAAGTCAGAACAAGTCATTAAAAGGGGGAAACTAATGTTTGACATAAGTTCTTAAGTTAGCAGAGATCAAAAGATATATTAAAGTTAAATATTATAAATAATTATGAAGAAAACGGGAACTATCATAATTCCTAATTAAGAAATTCAGCAAGTCATATATTATACTTATTTCTGCAGAATTAATTTCATTAAACCCAAGCTTATGTTTATTAAAACTTGATCTTAAAGTTTATGCTTTGCTCTATTTATAAATATTTGTTTTTTTATTATTTTGGTTGCCTTTCTCAGGCGAATTAGCATAAATTATGCACGCCCACTTGCGAATGCAGTTCGTGCGTGTGACCCTCTCCTCCTCCCCCGTTTTCATGACGCCCCTTTGCACGTGCCATTTTCCATTTCCCACTGGCAGGTGAGGCGACGCACAATTAAGCGTCAAGTGGCAGGACCCAGGGATGCCACTGCTTTTCCCCCCACCCCCCACCCAGGAGGAGGTGGTCGGTTCTCAAGGACTCCCCGCGTAGTTTATTGAATTTTCATATTTTGTGCCTGCGACTCGCTCAACTATGTAAAGTGGATTTGGTAAACGAATTAGGCATCTCGCTGGCTCGAAACTTTGGCCAAACAAACAACTCGGCAGTAGGGCTTGAAAAAAGGCTATACAAAATATATATATGCCACGCCCCCAGGACTACCAACTGCCTTGCTTCTCAGCGGGAGTTTTTAGCTTTCGAGAAAAATGAGAAAAAAAAAGGAACGTAACACTGAGAAAATTATTTAAAATACAGAAATATTTATATATAAAAAGGAAACTATTTTTATACCCTTGCAGGGTATTATAATTTCAGTCAGAAGTTTGCAACGCAGTGAAGGAGACGTTTCCGACCCTATAAACCATATATATTCTTGATCAGCATCAACAGGGGAATCGTTCTAGATGAGTCAGGAAGAAATCGATTTTTTGGCCATTTTTGGAAAATTTTATAAGGGGTTACATCATTAAAATTTTTGATTTTGATAAAAAATTTAATTTTCAAAATTTTTAAATGAAGTGTGCAGATTTATTAACTGTAGAAAATCTTGCAAAGAACAGTTTTCCGATTTAAAATGAATGCTCTTTTGGCCGAGTTATGATATTTTTAATTTAAAAAAAAATCAATAAGTTTTTTAATATAAAAAAATCAGATTTTATATTACATTCTACATATATTTCTAAGTCAAGGAATTATTTCCGACCCCATAAACCATATATATTCTTGATCAGCATCAACAGGGGAATCTTTCTAGACATGTCCGGAAGAAAACGATTTTTTGGCCATTTTTGCGAAATTTGATAAGGGGTTACATCATTAAAATTAGCAAAAATGGGCAAAAATTTGGATTTCTTAAAATTTTAAATTTGGTATGCAGTTTATTTAAATTAATAAAAACTAACACAAAACTGCTTTCCGAATCGAAATTAATGCATTTTTGGCTTTGTTATGATATATTTTAATTGTTACTTTGACTGGTCAAAGTTAGCTTTCTTTCTTGTTATTATTTAAAAAATAAATTATTGTATTAACTTAATAAAAAAAATAGTTATCTACATATATCTAGGGTGTTAAATAAACTTAATAATTGTTAACTAAAATCTAACCAAGTTAAACAAAAATATTTCCTTAGAAGATATAAAAGTATTACATATTGTTATTTACAAAATCGATTTGTTTTCTTATTTACAAAAAAGTTTATACACAAAAACCTAACAAAATGTCAGCAAGTTGAATTTCCCTGTTTTTCCCAACCCGACTTTTCCCCTAGTGTATTATAATCGAATTTATTTGTCTGAGGGTTTTCTTTTGGCAAAAAGTTTTTCGCAAAGCTGGCAGCGGTTTTCAGTTTTGAGTTCATCTTCTGCGCCACCCCACATCCCCGCTGGAAACCTCAGCTTCGACCGAACAACTCAACCCCTAACCGCATTTGCACACGCTCGTCCACACACACGAGATTTGATTTTATTTTATTTCACTTTATTTTGCTTTACTTGCCAGCGTTGCCGGCATTTTCGGGATCCTGCTCAGAAGCTGTGTAAAATTAGCAGCATAAGATTGGATTATATCCTTGTGTGTGGCGCAACTTGCCTTTTCCCCTTTTTTGGTTCTTCGGTTTCGAAAAGAGACACACAGGCCCTGCCTGGCCTGGCCCTGTGATTAAATATGTCGAAGCACGTGCCACGATTAGGCGAGCGGCGTTGCGTTGAAGCGTGAGCTAGGGGTTAAGGCCTGATGGGATGAGTCGCACTGGGAGGCGACACTTTTGTTGAATTGCTAATTTGCTTAAAGTCAGCCTTTCTTACGCCCGAGTGACCAGCGGACCGGAATTCCCCAGCAAATCCCCTCTAAAAGAATGGGATTATTCTGAAGTGGCATCGGTTTTTCGGGGCTTTCAGGGAGACAGAGTAGATGGAGATGTTAACGGAAATAATGGTGGCATTATAGGGTTAGTCACACGATTTACTTCAAAATCAAAGCATAAAGTTTATTTTTGGGAATGTTAAAATGCATATGAGTAAGATCTAGGATTAAAAAGGTTATAAGATTATTTATCTTCTTAGTTGACTTTCCACACACTTCTAAAATCATGAACAAAATGTAATTAAATTTTAATGTTTACCTGAATTATTGATACTAAAATATATCTTATATCTTTTATAATTACTTATTTTTGATCATTTTCCCAAGGACTCCTCTTTATAATCTTAAAAAACCATTGACCCTGGCCATTCATCTCTCGGCTGGAAAAGACTTTTCCCAGCTGGCCAAGTCGGCAAACGAAACGCTCTCTAATTGGAACCCCATTGGCTCCCTGGTTCTATAAAATACTCCCTATCCCCTTGGCTGAGACCGGAGCCATAAAGTCAATTAATCGCCTAAAGTGCGGGATAATAATTCCGGGACTGGGTGAAGCCAAACCGCGACAACCGCCAAAAAGCGGCTCGACCCGGCACCTCGACAGAAACGTCTCAACTATATAAATTGGCCCGAATGGGAATGGAAAAAGGTATATGCTACTCGGGACTGGGACTGGGAATGGAACCCTCCTTATGGTTGGATGGATGGTTTGGGGGATTCTTGTTTGTGTGCTTCGCGCCTCGCGCCTTTTGCTGTTTGTTTTTGATGTTGATGAATGTCGGTGGCCGCAACTTTCCGCTGTTGTTTTAGTTGAACACACAAAAGGTTGTCCGACGTGTGTATATATGTATATATATTTATTTCTGACCATTTTCTCTCTTGTTCCCAGTTAATGTTTTCATTTTGTAGAGTGGCTGGATTTGGGATTGGATTGCGTGCTGCTTGATGCATGTTCCCTCACATTTTACAGATCCACTTAACCTCGTGATTGATATGTTGCAATAATTCTTATCAAACAATGACCACCGAAACCAGTGAAAAATCGACCACAGAGCGCCTATTTCAAAGATGTTAGGGGTTTGGAAAGCAGTTGAAAGAGTTGTTGGTTTTTATAAATATAAATAATAATAGAATTATTATATCTTAAAACAGGAAAGGAAGCTAACTTTGGGTTATAACCCACTCTAACTTCTAACTATTACTCTGCTTCTCCTTTAAAAATAAAACCCCAAAACTGTGTATTCCCCCAAAATATGTACACAATTCTCACTTTTGTAAACAATATTAAGAAATATTAATTTTCATTTATCATTTTGATTGAGCGATCAAATCAAAAGAGAATCGCTGCCATCTCCGGTTGTTTTCTCGTGTGATTTCTTTATTATGATAGCAGAGATTCTCTTTTAATGATCTTTGCGCCGTCTTGATTTATGGATCCCAGAAAGCGGAGACCCAAAAAACCAAAAGGCAAACCAAACCCAGACCCAAGCTCAGTTTTAGCCGCAAGGTGTCGAAACTGCAAGTTTTTCGGGGGAGGGGCATATAAATATATACATATATCCATGACTTGAGGCTTGGGAAAATGGGTGAATAGAACGCCACTCTAACGGGGTCCACTCTAATAGAGGGGATCTATTGAGGGCGTGGATCAGCGTGAAAATGTGTGTGAAAATGGGTAAAAGTCAAGATCATCAAAGGTTCCCAGGCTTTATGAATACTATTTATGTTAAGCTATCAACCTGGGGGGGCAGAGATTAAATGGATTTGCTTAAGATAGCTCCTTAAATTAATCTCAATTAAAAGCAAAACTTCTATGCAGTTTCCTGTAAAATATTATTTTAATTTCCAGCTTAAAGTAACTTTAACATTGAAAGCGTTTTTTTGAATAGAAGCGTGTCCTTTGAGACAAACCCCGCCTCCATCAAAATATCCACCCACTTTCCCCCCTCAAAACTCAACTCCTCCCTCGTCGAGTGCCTTCGCCTCTCGACTTTTGTTCTTTTTTTCCCCGGTTCAGCCAAGACTTAACTTAATTATACCCTGTAAATAGGCGTTCGCGAGTTGTGCAATCCCTTTTGGCCTTTTGTGAGTAGTCCGAGGGGTGGGTACCCCTGATTTCCTGTCCCGGTCTCTGGCCAGAGATCCTTTTGTAAGCCGCTTAGATCCCGAAGGGTTCCGCTTCCTCTGCCTCCTTTTGGCCAGTGTAAAATGTCATGTATGGCAAGCGTACAAATTAAAATTCGGTTTTTGTGGTTGTGCCACACACTTGCATAACACCCATAACACCACCCTCCGTGCAAACACCACCGACGCGTCGGGCAAACAACCCAGACCATCCGATCCAGAACCAGAAGCAGAACCACTCCTAAACCACACCGACACGCTCTCTATAATTTATTTTGACATGTTTGCCAACACATTTCAATTGATTTTATTGTTACCGCGAGTCTAGCTCTAGCCGCCATAAAAATACGAAAATAAAGTGAAATCAGATGAAAAGTATCACAATTATTGAAATATGAGAACTTTTGACAGGCAGCGACACTTGGAAAAAATCCAAAGGGGAATTTATTAAATAATTGTTAAAAGAGGTTATAGAATAATAGAAATAATTGTTGAAAATTACGTTTAATTATTTTTAAAATATTTTAAAAACGAAAATAAAATGTTTACTTAAGAGGGAATTTAATTCTAGTCTCTTAAGCGAGTGTTTAAAAATGTTTTCTTATATTTTTATATAGTTTTATTTATATTTTATAAGGTGTCTTCATTTGTGAATTGAAATAACGAATTTACTAAGTAATATTAATTCTAAAATATATATATAAATATTAAACGTACTTAATGAAGTGTCTTAATTTATAAATGTCAACGAATTTAATAATAACTTTTCTTGATTTAATTAAATTACTACCTATATTATTAAAAATAAATAATAATAATAAATAATGGAAGAAAATGTTTGTGTTTTAGCAGGTTTCCTACCTCATTCATATTTTTTTTATTAGATTATTTATTAATAGTAGCCATCTCTTGTTTATTATTTATTTCTACATTTTTGAAATATTTTTTTGTAATTCCAAAACTGTTCCTTCTATTTTTTAGAGTGCCTTCAATAGTAATAACAAGTTGCAGTTATCGCCTACAAATCACCCGAAAACCGCAGAGCAGACAGACTCCCTCGCTGCCAAATAGTTTTGCGGATTTGTAAATTAACAAATTGAATTAAACGCGCGACTGGGCAACAGAGAATCAGTGGAAGGCCCTGGCAACCCTGGCAAACTTCCACCAGACTCCTCTCCCAAGGGGGGTTTTTAGTTTTATTTTCGACTGGGTTTTACGCCTATTTGCATTTCGCTTGGTTTGCCCGGCTGGTTGGTTATTTGGTTGATTTCCTTTTTTTCAGCTACCTCGAAAATTATGAATAATTCCCTGTGTTTGTTGTTCGATGATATAATCGCGATGGTAATCGGTATGTGACATCATGTGGCAAATTGCGGCAATTGTTGTTAATGATTAGGCCGTGCAGAAATTGTAGAGATCAATGGCCTTTGATTGCGGTCACAGATATGTTTGAATTTCTGCAGGTGGCCCCGGGACCTTGCACTGATTTTTAAAGGATTTAAAGAGTCCCTTTTCCGCCACTTTAAATCAATGTAAATAACTTTTCTTAAGTTGAGAGAGATTCTTTTTATTTTTTGCTGAAAAAAAGTTTGATATTTGTGCATATTTTAAAGCAAACAATTTGCATGCAAATACACATACATGCGAAAAAAAAGTTTTCCTTCTGTGTTTGCCATATGGCATATGTGCCTGCCTGCCTGTGTGTGTGTGTGTGCTTTGGTTGTGTTTGTATTTGCAATGCCTCCTCCGCCTGTGAAAATATTCGACATATTTTCCAACAACCAAAGCAAACATCAAAGGATGTTATGGCAACGAATGGGAAATGCTCTGGAAAGTTTTAAAAGGGGGTAGAAAATATATATTTGGGATTTTATGGAAATCTTAAAGATTAAATTATCTTTTACGAGTTGAGAGAAAATCTATCTTGGAGAGAGGAAAAATTTTGAATTATTTAAAATTATAATTATTATTTATTTCTTATGTATTTATATTTTTCATATCAATGTTATATTTATTTTTAAAATTATAACTTATTTAAGTCTTTGAAAAATTGTTAAAAAATACAAGAAAATTAATAAACTTTTTAAAAAGTCAATTCTATGAAAATATCATAATACATATTTAAAGCATACGCTTTTTTAAAGTAATAAATTGTTTTTAAGTCTTTGTATAATTAAAATCCTTAAATAAATTAAAAATCAATTACTTTCAGTAAAGCAATCAATTTTAGTATTACTTTACCTGGATTGTTTTATAAAAGAATATTATAAAATAATTAAAAGAATTTACCTTTCAGTTTAAATATTTAAATCCAAATATTTAACTTCAAATAAGTCTCTTTCCATTCTAGAAAATATATTAGTTAATTGATTGCTAAATTCTCCAAATTATAAATGAAAGAAAACACCCAGAAAACCAATGAATTTTCCTGGCACTTCCTCAAAAGTTTTCGGAAATACCTTTTACTCTCCCAATGGAGCCCTTCCTTCGCAAGCAGTAAATATGCATTTTGTTGAATTTTCCATTTCCATTTCCATACTCCCCCCTTTGGCCATTTCCATTTGGCCAACCATTTTGCGCATTTTTATGTTGTTTATTTTTGGTAGCTTTTTAAAAAACATCAGAACTTTTCATTTACATATTCGCTTTGTAAAGAGACACACACACACACAGAGGAGGGAGCTGTGTGCTGGTGTCCTGTGTATCCTTCGGAGCGTTTGCTACATTTCGCCTGGTGCCGAAAATTTGCATAAAATGCAAATGATGCTGAGCGGGGAAACCCAGGGGGGGGTAGGGGCCAAAAATCGTGGAGGAAGGATGAGCTACCTCAGTTACCGCTGTGGCTTTTTGTGGTCCTTTGCGATATCATATTTATTAAAAGGATTATTGGTGCTTCACTGGCATATCCTGTTAGCGCTGCTCAACGAACATTCGCCACCCAACGCAAAAAATCACCCAAAAAAAAGGGGAATGGGTATGAGTCTCCGTTTTCCCATTTATGCAAATGAACAACGGCTGCCTTTTGTTTCAGGGTTTTTCATCTATCTCCTTTTCCATTCGAAAATATGCTGCTTTTATTTTATTTTTTGAGCGCCGCCATATTTGATTTAAAAGTTGACGCCGCCGAATCGTTTCAAAAGCCTTGTAAAAAAAAAAGAAAATTAAACAAATACAATTAAAATGGACGAGTTTTTCTTTTACAACTTCGAGGGAATTTTCAGTGAATCTTCACCTGATTTCACACCTGGCACTTAGCACTTAGGAAAGCCGAAAAGCCGGCGCTATCTTTGGACGCTTGGCGTTGGCGCTTTGTTATGATTGCACTTTATTTACTTGAATTTTCTCACCTCCGAACTCGGTTTACTTCTAATGAAGTCGAACATTTTCGGCTGCACTTTTATGGCCCAGCGAGCGCCTTCAATTGGCGGCTGTGATGGGAAATTCGAAGGATTCCTTGGGAATCGAGTTGAGTTAGGGTTTTATGGGTTGGTTTCGTAAGGTTAGGGTTTTCTGTGGGTGATAATTGATTGGGGGTTTCTAAGGAAGGTTCTCTTATTGCGGGTTTCTAGTGTTTTTTAGGTCCTTAAAACATAATCATAGTTGGCCTTTTAATATAAAATAAAACTCAATTGAAATAAAATAGTTTCCTTCTATAAATCAATATATAAGGTGTTAAAAACTGTTTGTCTTTTACAAGAAATATATTTAATCATCTACAAAAATCTCTAGAGTTTTCTTTAAACTTGTAAAAAGGTGTCTTGCTATGTTATTTCATTCTTTTGGCATTTAAAACTCCTTAACAAATTTAAAAATAAAAACCAAAATCTCGTTTGAATCAAAAAAACCTCGAAATAATTCAACAAATAAATTAAAAACTATACTAATTCAAGGCATTTTAAATATTTTATAAACCAAGAAATCAAAATGTCCCAGAGAATTTAAAATATCTTTATTCTTTCACCTCCCAAAAAGCCTTTTCGAATATGCCTTAATTTAAGGTGCCCACATTTTAAAGGCTTCTCGGCCTTTTAGTATGTCAATTCAAGAGTTCGTTTCGGCATGACATATTGCAGCAAGTGGAAATTTGCTCGATTCCAGCCACCCCTTTTGGCCCCAAAGTCATCCCCCTTTTCGGAAAAAGCCAGCCAGCCCCCTTGCACACACAGATAGCACCCTTGGCCACACAGATGACACCCACATATGGCACTAACACCGCCAATTTGACGCCAAGTGAGTGCCTGTGTATGTGTTTCCCCATTTTCCCAACCCGGAAACCCCCATACTCCCCCTCCCCATCCCCTTTGATGTCGATGCCCACTTGTCAGTCATTTTACGAAAATGTTAAAGTATCAAATTCATTGGAATTGCGTTGAGAATGTTTGACAGTTCATAAATGCCCGACGCTTGACTTGCATAAATATTTTGCAAGGCCTCCCGGAACGGAAAATTTCATGGAAAATGGGGAAGTGGGGGTGGAAAACTGTATGTGTGTGTGTGTCGCATGTGTGTGTGGCTCTGAGCACTTGAAAAAGTTTCCAAAATGCGAAAAGTCAAACAAACGTCCGCGCCTCCGCTCAGCTCTTGACAGTTCTCCCCCCTTGTTCGTATTCAGTTTTCCGCTTTCCATCAGCTTTCCCCATCTCGCATTGCTGAGCATTTCCCCCCACATTTCATGGTTGCCATTTTGTTTCGAGAGCCGTAAAAAGTTTCCCCCGTTTTTTATCCCCCTTCATTGTTTTTCTTTCATTTTTCAGCTTATTTTTATTTATTTTGTTTGTTTTTCTATATGTTTTTTTTTTGTTCACTTTTTTGTGGGTTTGCGTCGGCGCAGTGTGAAAGTTGCTCAACCGAAAGAACTCACTCAACGCCCAGCGTGTGGGCACTGCCACGGAGAAGAAGCACTCAACTCAAGGGGGCGTTGCCCAAAAATGTCGAGTGGAATCCGATCTTCGAGTGGGTGAGTTTCTCGGGGACAGGGTGTTTCTGTTTAATTCCGATTTTCAGCTGCTGCTAAAGGAAAAACAGCTGTTGGCCGGAGAAATATTGAGAGTTTGCCGTTGAGTTATGTTTTTTGGTCCGATGCTAGGGACCTTGTTATGGGCCTTTCAGGACCTCGCCTGGCCGCTGCCTTAGTTGGTTTCGTGGAAATGTGAATGACAGGAGGCGTTGGTGCCACACGTTCCCTGAACGAGGGTGCGAGCGCCGGCAAAAATAATGTTTGGTTTGAATATACGAATAATAGGCCTTTGTGAATGTTTAGGCATTTATTTAGGTCACTTGGGTATTGAAATTTAATATATTATTTAAATAAAGGTAATAAAAAAGGTGTAAATGGGAGTTACAAGGGGTTATTTTGCCAATTTTTTTTTATTTTTATAAAATAAGTAATAATTACCTTAAATCTAAAGGAACTTTAATGAAGAAAAATATTTTTTTAATATTTAAAATATATTTTAATAAAAACTAAATTTATTTTTATTTAAATTTTAAAGTAATTTATAATATTCAGAGATATTTCAGTTACTTCTTTTTGTAATTTATTAAAATACTCGCTTTATTATAAATTTCATTTGCATTTAAGCTACCTCCCAATTTTAATCTCTTTCCTTCGATATGACTTTTACCTCCATCATAATCCCTTCCCTAGCTTAATCCTCCACCTGTTCCCCCTTAGAATACCTTTATCCCAGCTCCCTATTCCCGTTGGCTCTACCTTGAAAGCCCTTTTGATCATTCGCACTTCAGTTGGCTTAAATTGTATAAAATGGGGCGGCAGGTAAAGGCGCCTAACAATTCACTTCCGCGTCTACAACCATTTCCGTTGCACTACTCAACAAAACAAAAGAAATGCCTAGAAAGACGACAGCAACAACTACAAAATGAGACCTCGAAAAAAAAGAAAGCATACGGAAGGCAAATAAATATTAACAAAAGCTGAAAAAGACGCAAAAGTACACAAAACAGCGAACAGGAAAAAGGTGAAAAATGTATGTTGAAGTGTCCGCATGCTAAAAGTTTGAGGTACACATAAGAAAATTAACACGTATATTTAAATAAAAATATTATAAAAAATTAAAAACAATATTATAAAATTATAAAATATTAAAGAAATGTAGACAACGGAAATTATATATTTTATTCTTAAGGCAAGACTCTTAAGTACTAAATAACAATATTTCTAATTTCCTAATGCTGATATTAATTTTTTCCAACTGTTTTTCCCCCTCACAAACCCCTATATATGTATAACCCCCCCTAAGGTGCTCCCCCTTTCTATCCCCAATATTGATGGCTTCTGCACACGAAAAGGTGCAGAACGGCGGAGTATGACGCGATTAGAATCTGTAATTAGTTTTCGTGTATCTGCAATTGTTGTTGCTGTTTGTTTGTTTGCTGTTGTTATTTTTGCTGTTGTTTTTTTTTTTTTTTTCTTGCTGGGAACTGCACTTGTTTGGCGGCTAAACTTAAAAAGGCGTTAAAACGAGCGCCGACGCTTCAGACACGCGATGTTCACTGTTCTTTGGGCTCCTTGGCTCTCGATTCTTGGTTCTTGGAGCAAAAAAAACAACGAACTTGGGGGCGGTCTGGGGGAATCATCATGATGAATGGCATCCCAGATGCAACACCAGCAGAAAAAAAAGAGGAGCGACCTGTCATGAAAGCCAATTGCCGCTGTTTGCCCTCGACTCTGTGAATGGTGCCACAAAATTAAAAGGCTAATATAAAACCATAAAAGCATGCAGGATGCTCTTAAAATGTGTGTTTTTAAGGTATTTAAAATGAGAAGAAATTTGAATTTAAACTCTACATTAATTAGTTTTTGATATTTCAATAAATAAGAAACGTTTTTAAGACTATTTTGGGCATACACTATAATAAGAGTTTTTTATATTTATATAAAACATTAATATTTGTTTATAAATATATCTAAAAGTTTAAGAAAATAAGTTTTTTGTACACAAATTCGGGGATTTCCCTTTATTTAAAGTATAGGCTTTTGGTCATCGTTAAAATTATATCGATTTCGTATCATAATCGAATGTTTGCAGCTTGTCGTTTGTCGTTTGGCGGCACCATCATCAATGCCCGATATAACAACTACAAAAACACCGACACCACACACACACACACTCTTGAGGCAGAAACAACAACAATAATCAAGGCACAACAGCAGCAAACAACAACAGCAACAACAACGACAGCAATGGCAAACAGTAGTGGCAACAAACAGGCTCATTTGCATATTTACCAAACAAACACACTCACACACACCTACAAACACATCCCGTGCGGTGTGTGTGAGTGTGCCAAAATATACGATATCGTGTGCTGATAATAAGTATCTGATAAGTAATGATATACAAACACAGATACAAAGATATAGATACAGATACAGGCGGTGCAAGTGTGCCTTTAGCGTGTGTGCGTGCGATAAATGCATTCACAAAATGGCTGAACACCGCAATGCACACCCACACATGCACACTCGCCCGCAGAGAGAGAGTGACCGTTATGCAAAGTGCAATGGCTGCAGTTGTTGCACTTACTGGAAGCAGCCATCAGCTGCACTTGGAGGAAATTTGTTATTAAATAATAGTTAAATGCTTTATTAGATGCTTGAAAAGCTAAAGATGTCATAAATTTTCTTGAGATATTTTTCTGTATTTTTATACCCTTGCAGGGTATTATAATTTCAGTCAGATGTTTGCAACGCAGTGAAAGAGTCGTTTTCGACCCTATAAACCATATATATTCTTGATCAGCATCAACAGGGGAATCTTTCTAGATGTGTCAGGAAGAAATCGATTTTTTGGCCATTTTTGCAAAATTTTATAAGGGGTTACATCATTAAAATTTTTGATTTTGATAAAAAATTTAATTTTCAAAATTTTAAATGAAGTATGCAGATTTATTAACTGTAGAAAATCTTGCACAGAACAGATTTCCGATTTAAAATTAATGCTCTTTTGGCCGAGTTATGATATTTTTAATTTAAAAAAATCAAGAAGTTTTTTATGTTAGGAAAAATTATACACTTTTTTCCCAAGTGTATTGCACCTTGCATTTGCTGTTGCTGCTTTCGCAAAACTCTCGTTTGAGTTTGGCTTTGTGGCGCATTTTTGGCGTAACACAAAGTGAATCACACATATACACAGAGTCAGAGCCATGAACAGAAAACCAAAGTCAATGGCAGCTGCAAAAGCAACACCAAATCCCACACCAAAAGCAAATGAATTGAGAGACTGTAATTAATTGAGTTTAAAAGTGCTGCATAAAGTGAAATTAAAGAGGTGAAAAGGGTTTAGATGATTGCTTAGTTACAAAGTGGCAAGCTTAAATATTATTTAGCTAGATTTACTTTTCAGGAATATAAAATATATAAAATTACAAAGGCTCTTCCCTATTTAAAACACATAATCTCCAAAAAACCCCCTCAACATTAATCACATTTTATTAAACAAGAAACGTGCTATATAAAGCCTTAAATGGAACTAGCTTGACACTTTGGTCGCGTTTTATGACCAGACTTGGGACACAACAAAAAATTATTTATTTATGTTTTTTTTTTTGTCTGCATAAATTGTGAATACGTCTCAAGCAGATCATAGATCGTGGTTCCGTATATATACCTGCAGCACATTAAAGAGCCATTAAATTGCGGGAAGCTTTTATTTTAATGGATCCACTGAAAACCGAAATATTTTAGTAATGCCCTCAAACTAGATTCTTGTTTATAGAAAATCAATTAAAAAACTATTTCATTCGACGGAGGCCTAATTAAAAAATGAAATTCCAAAGAATAGAGTCATTTGATGGTAAATCTCTATCGTACAAATTATAAGGTTTATTGGCTTTAACGTTTTATCTATTTTCAAGCATTTTAACTGTAGTTTGAGTGGAAAAATTCAAAGGCGTCATAAAATTACAACATTTCGAGTCTCGGATCATGGGAGAGCTATAACTTTTACCAAAGAAAAAATGCGTGAAATATTGTATTGTTTATTTTGATTTAACTTAAGCTAGGAGGGGATGATAATGAATCCTGTGTTGTTGGATTCGCGAATCCCACGCGAAATACTAAAGAGAAATCAAGCAAATGAGCCGAAAGCCCTCGAGCAATAACAATTCATTTCCCTGCCTACAAAGATCCCTTCTTGTTGACTTTTTGTGTCACAGGGATGGACACATAATAATTGCTCAATGATTGAGTCCAGAAAGGCACAGAGAGAAAATCAGGACAAGATATATGGTTTTGTACATCCTTTAATAATAAAATATAAAAGATTTTGATTAGGGAAAATTATAGTAAGAAAAAAACAACATTTAAAATATTTTAGAAATTTAATTTACCCATAAAAAATACTATACTTTTGTCCACAAAAAATATAATTAGTGTATACAACCCCACTATAATTATATTTATTTTCTAAAATATTTAAATCTCTTTTGAAACCTCTCCATTTCCAGTGCATCTTCCCGAATCGACTCTATAACCCTCGGGCGCTTCCCACATTATTGTGTCATTTGCCATTGTTAACTTGTTAATTTCGTTTGATTGATTTTTAATACAACGGCATACAAATCGCCGCTTTGGAGACGGAGGACATATAGTTATGATTAAATCAAGTGAGACTCGCACGCGGCTTAGGTTGGCAGTGAGTTCCACAAAGGACGAACAGCCAAGTGCAACGAGGGCAGCGAGTCAAAAAGGAAGCTGCAGGCACGTGTCCTTAATCCGGTAATTACAGCGCCGTTCGTCCTGCCAACGCGGCCCAGCCGCTTGTGGTTTGAATGCCCAAATAGATACGGAGATACGAGAGACAAATAGATAGATAGATAGATATGTAGCAGTTACTTTTGGAGGGACTTCTTTCTGCTTTCTGTTTTCCCAGGCTGCGGCGTAACAAGTTAATTTATGTTCGATCCCTAGGCCCAGATAAAAAGGTAACTCCACCGATTTCCCTTTTTCATTTCGGGACAGTGTGTGTGTGTTTGGGGGTATCCGATTTCGGGGCGACCTGTTGACAAGTTGCCACATCCAAATGGATGACCACAGCAGCCCGAAGAAAAGGGGCCATCTAATCGCCTTGGCATCAGTGCACAGTGGTTTAAGTAGTCAAAAAATATTATAAAAACGTAAAAGGAAACTTACTTCGGGAAACCGAAGGTTATTTTTATTGCAAATCGGAATATCTGACTCTTGGCAATCCCTAAATTTTTACATCTTAAGCTTTTAAAAAAAACTTGAAATATTCGCATCCTATAAATTGATATTTATCGATAATTTAATATGATTATTTTGATTTTGATTTAATTGAAAAAGCTAAGTTTATTTCCCTATTTTATTCTATTCCTAAAAAATCTTAATTAAATTATTATAATAAATCAATCCCTTAACTTCACATCTTCCTTATTTTACAGCCTCAATTTTAGCAAACTTTAACCACTGTGCAGTGAAAAGAAAAAATGTTAAATGCTTGTAAATCCGTATCTAGTCGCTACTAAAATGTCCGCATAATAGAGTTATCACAGCGACCCCGGTCAAATCGAGCCACGCTCTCTGCGCCGTCGAATATATACTATATAGAAATATATACATATAACCCTAGAAATTTTGATTAATTGTCTCTGTTTGGGCTTGCGCTTTTAATTTTTCCCGCTCAACGCCGCCGTTGTCATCTCCCCAGATATTAATTCACTGTCTGCGGCTTTAGCGTTGAAAAATTCTTTTGTGTGTCGCATTGTCCAACTAAATCCAGCATGGAGCTGGAGCCACACATTTATTCAATATTAATTCAGTCGATGGCGGCACGGCGCAACAAAGTCAAATCGATTTTTTATGAAAATCTCTCTGTCTCTTATGGGCTTTTAAATGTTTAATCGTTTATGAATTTTGATAACGCAGCGCTACTAAAGCGATGGCTTTAAAGATGATCAGTGCGTCATTGATCCACAAAAGAAATAAGTATCCAGCGAAGCGGTTTTCAGAGATTAACTTTTTGCCCAGAGTGTGCCAAAAACGGAATAATGATGGCTTAATGTGTGGAATTAGCATAGGTCAGAGTGCTGAAAATGAGCTTATTGATGGGCTAAATGGAATCCTTTTTATATATTTTAAGAGCTTTGATTTGTTTATTATTTTCAATATCAATTTGCCAACGAAAATATTTAATCTACCAGCAGTTAAACACTAATTTCTTCAATTAAATTTTAATGCCAACTACGCCAGGGTTATTTCAATGAAAAATGAAAAACCATACTCGCCCACAGTCATTATTAAACTAAAAGTAACCAAACGAACAGCATTTAAAGACTAATTACATAAAAAAACAATAAAGAAAAACACTTAACTCATACATATTTTCCATAAATTTGCTGGCTAATAAACCCCAAAACTACTCAAAAATCTTTGAATTTATGGGCTCCCGGTGGAGTAGGCACCACCCACCTCTTCACATCAAATCCAAACACCAAGCAGGAGTCGTGTAGAAGTGGCAACAATGTGGCGGCGCCTCGGCCATTCGCCATTTTTATGGCCCACCTCGACACACAATTTTCCAGCCGAGTGCGGAAATGCGCGCATCACCTGGACAACTGGCCAAGATGATGATGAGGCGGCTTAAATTCGTATACCAATTCGGGTTCCGGAGTCGGGTGCACCTTTTCAATGCCATAAAATCGGCTGACTTCGTTGCGGTTTCGACTTGGTTTTGGTTCGGTTTCGGGATTCAGGGGATTCAGGGGATTCGGGTTTTGGGCTATCAGCGCGATGGCATCATTGTAATAGACTCTTCACAGTGCACATTTTTACGATGCTTACAAGCATTTCAACAAGTTTTACAGCTTTTCCACTAAAAGCCAGCCCCCGAAAAGTGGTCGGCACACAAATCTCCATGGCGCTACGAATGAAAATTCAAGAAGAACTCCCCCATCCTGGAAGTTGTATCTTTCTGTGTTGCTTAATGTGCACTGTGAGAAAAGTATGTGTATGGGGAGATGGATAAAAAAATGTTCATATATAAATAGCAATTAAAAATCAGCTAAAAACATCACAAAATTTCGGGTTATTCTCGAAAATATGAGACTTGTTCTGCATTTTATATACTTTTTAGAGCGAAGATTTCTTAATAATATATTTTTTTAGTTACCCTTTTCTTTAGTTAATATTTTAGACCACAAAACATAAATTAAAACTTAATTTCTTCAAGTGTCCTAGCAGAAAAGAAATCAATTCGAAATGAGCCATTAAACGCTGCTAAACACGCGGGCATTTTCCACCGTTTCCACCTTTTTCCACTGCTTTTCTTCCACCTTTTCGTCCGGTGGCTCCATCTCGGCATCCCTCTACGGTCCAGCCATAAATTTCCAACAAAAGAATGTAACCCGAGGCCTGAGAGTTATCCGCTGGGCAGGTTTTTCGGTCTCCTCTGTTTCCCGTTCGATAGCCGGCAGTCCCGATTTCTTCTGAATAAATTAAAATTAAAATAAAAATCATTTGTTTTTTTTTTCACCGCCTCAAACGTGGGAAATGTATGTGTTCATCACCGAAAAGGCTTGGGATGCACTTTGGTTGCAGTCCCCCTTTTATATTTATTTTTTATTATTATTTTTCTTCTCTGTTTCACAACATTATTTTTGTTATTTTAATTTAACGATCTCTTAAAAGTGCAATAGAGCCAAAAAGCTTGACCAATGTAATGTCAATGATGTCATAATATCGGAAATCGGTAACCATATCCTCGACAAATCGGAGGACGCAGGCTGTCTACCCTCGTCGAGGCTGAGCATGTCTTGCATTTTGTCAGTTGAGCATGACCGACTGATCTAATTAGGATATTATGTCACAGACTGGGAATAAATCTTCTCGAGGGTGAACTCAGAAGGTTTCAATTGGAAGTTTTAAAATGTTAAAAAAAGAGACAGGAAAGTAAGACAAAAAAGAGACAGTGAAGTGTGGGATTTAAAAGATATATTCAAAAAGGTTTAGAAACATTTGGAAGTAAGCTAAAGCTTCTAAAATAATCAAATAACATTTAATGTAATATATTATAGAAATTTATTATTAATTTCGTCACCTCAAAGACCTCATTTTCCATATATATTTAAATTCCCCATATCGAATTATGATCTTACGTATATTTCCTCAATGAACCATTCCTCTGACTGGGGAATTATGTATGTCAAAATCTGTGTCCCATTTCCAGTGGAGATATCTCCTTCAGTCTGCTTTTTCAGAAATCTTATCGCCCCGGTTTCGGATCCTCGTGTAAATTGTCACCGGCCAACAGGCACTAGCTCAATGTAATCTCCCCTCTTTGAGACCTCAGTCTCTATTCCCTGAAATTCCAGCTAAATACCCGCAAGTCCGATAAGATTTTTCCGCCTTACACAGACGTAAAGGGTTCCAAAGGGTTTACCAGAGATCCCACCAGCAGCAGCAGCAGCAGCTCCCAATCTCAATCGCAGGCCCATTTCCAATTCCATTTCCATTTCGATTCCCATCTGGTGCTCACATTTGACATTTAGAGGCGAGCATATTTCTCTCAAGTCTATGCCGCATGCTCCGCCAAATTGGTATTAAATTACTCACTTTGGTGATAATCGAAATGGACACGACACGATTACGGACGCAACACGCCGAGATCGGGGTATCGGGGAGCTCAGGTGGGCAGGGACAGGCACTGGGGAGGGGGGAGGAAGGCTTATCTCCGGACTTGGTGGGATCCCAACTGTGAACCAGTTCTTTGGCGTGGCGAGATCATAAAGAAAGTAAAAATATTGAGACGCAGACAAGTTGAAAATGCCACCACATCACATTTTGAGCGTTTTCAAAACGATCGATTCCGACGATAAGACAGTGGACACAAGGGGTCGTCAGTTCCAAGCTGATGCCATCTGCCATCTCTGGGAGCCACAACAACTATATTAAGGGCCTGGGGTTGATCTGTTCAGGAAGTTTTTTAATGTTATTTTTATTAAAATTTAACATTTTAGCAGAGGCACAACTTCTAGGGAAATGCTAAGCTTGTTCTTTTTTAAGTTATTAAAATTCAAAACTAAGCAAAAATTGTAATGTTTAAAAATATAAAATTATACCTCTATCATCATGATTTTAAGTCCTTTTAGTGGCAAATCCCGGTCCAGTTTCAATCTCAACATGTGTCAAATTGGGCAACTAACTGACTAATCTCGGACATAAACAGTTGCCCTGGAACAAGTGTTATTATTTCTCTAAATGTTTGGGATCAAAACAATTCAACTGTCAAATGGAATTGGCCAGGATGACAGACAGAAATGGCAAAGGCACACACAGACAGAGAATTAGGGGGAAAAACGGAAATCCTATTTGCATTTCAAACATTGCAATCCAGGGACTATTAAAAACAAATATTTGTGGGCACCACAACAAAAGCAAAAAAGAAGAAAAATAGCTTTTCTTATTTAAGGAGTCGACTTTGGGTTACCCTTTAGGGGATTTTTTTAAAGAATATTATACATAAATGTATCAAGTTGTAGGTTATTAAATGATTTAACTATGATATTGCCTCTAATAATTATAAATTTATAAATAATAATTATGTTAAAGTAAGCGAAATAAAACTATTTCCTCTTTAATCTTGCAATTTCTCTAACCCAATATACCCTCATCTTCATAATGGATATCAAAAAAGGATCAAGGCGCGAACACAAAGTGAACATATGTATTAGACGGTGGCTAGGACACCCCTTTTGGCTGCCTAATCCTCTACCCTCATCCCGCCGCTTCTTCCATAGAAATCCGCTCCTTTTTTGGCCTTGCCCGCACACAGTGGACACCCGGAATGGAATCCGAGCTCGAACTATCCCTGGCAGCGTTTCCGCCTTGACAATTTGTACAATTGTCGCTCAATTTATGTGCACAAAGGGGTGGAGTGGAGCAGGAGACCCAGGGGCAGGAGCAAACGAACAACTTCCGATTACAACTTCATTTGTAAATGTTTCCTTCGAACCATTTTTATCCTGGTGCAAATACACAATGCCTTTTGGCACACGTTTGGGCGAGGGTGCGATTTTGAGCTCAGTACACTTAACAAAAAAACATCCAAAATTATACAAATAATAATGAAGTTTGTAAAGAAATTTTTGAAAATTCTAAGACAAATTTTTATATATTTTATGTAATAAAATGTAAAGCAAAGAATATACCTAAAGTATAGGACTTTTTTAAGGCAATAGAAATTCACAAATTTATTTTTTTAAGTGCATTAAAGCAGGAACTGAGCACAACCCACATCTGTCAACTTCAATGAAGTGTCGAATGGTAAGTTCATCGTCACCAGAAATAGTTGTTTCGTGATGATTTCTTTTTTATAGGTATATATTTTATTATTTGTTTCTGTTACTGTTTTTATTGCCGGCTGCTGTGCAGGGACGCAATTCGTGGTGGGTGGTGCGACCTTGTGGGCGATGGGCGGTGGGGTGGTGACGCAAATTAAGCCTCTGGTGAATTTGGATCCCTCAGATTTAACACGCTCTCGCCAACCGCCGCTCTGATGCTGCTCTTTGAAGGCTGCTAATCACTTTAACATACATTTGCATTGCATTTACACGCATTTTGACCCTCATTAATGCGCCGCCTAATAGCCCCAGGGGCAAGTCCTTTTTCCAGGGGAATCCTTCGATTCGGATGGTACATAGAAGGGGTGTGGCAGTTGTGCAATAACTTTATTATCTTTGAATATTTGTTTAACAATATTTTATCTTTTTTTTCTACTAGGTTTAATTAGGGAGAAAGGTTAAGGTTGATCCATTTTTTGGCTTTGAAATTATGGTTAATTAATTGTTGGAATATTTTTATATAGTTTTTCCAGTCCTATCGAGTTTTTTAGTAAATATAACCCCTTTTTTCCTTTTTAACTTTCTGTGCAAAGTTTTCTTGAAACTTGTGAAATTTCGCGCTTTCAAAGGGTTAAAGTATTCCATTATTTTCCGGACTGAGACAACATGGGATCTTACCAGCAGCTGCCTTCCCGCATTCCCCTCGCTTGTCACTATTCCTTGCCATATATTTTCTTGGCCTGTTTTTGTTGCAATTTCCGTTTTAGATGCGGGCCCTAAAAGTGGAATGAATGCTGCTGCTGAATTTCATCTTTGAATTGTTTTTTTGCGCCAAAAACTTTTGTTTACTTGGCAAATAGTGAAGACTCGAAGCCCGCCCCTTCGAATCTCTCCTATATATAAATAAACCTATGGACAAAGTTTTATGTTGACTGCCAAAATCTAAGCGACTGTTTAGTTGCTTACCCCCCAATTTTCGCTCCCAAATTCCCTCCTTGAAGGTTTTTGTTGCATAAAAGTTTTTGTTATGCTTCCTCCTCGCTGCCATCGTCGTTGTTAAATTTCATGTTGTTGTTTCTGCCAAGTCTTTCCCTATTTTTTCACAGTCGAATTCACCGAAATTTGTCACGTTTGTTATTTTTGCGAGACGAGAGTTTCGGTTGTATTTACTCAACTGATTTTGATAACATTCGTGTAACATGGCCGGCATTTAATAGTGGGAGTTGACTGCCAGAAAGAAAACAGTATCTAAAGAGGTTTTATATTCCCAAAATTGATTTTAAAAATATTGGAAAAAATGTTTGTGGTATAAAAAGTGTAATAAATTACTTAAGAAGACTTTAATGATTTTATTAAAGCAAGAGAAACGAGCATTAGAAATTTATAAAGGTTTTTATGTGATATTAGGAAGTTTAATTTATAAAATAAATTTAAGAAATTATTTTTTAATGTTTTCTATTCTTTAATAAGCATATACATATTTCATTTCTTATTAACTAGAAATTCTAAGGTAAATTTATTTTAAATAATAATAATAATAATAATAATAAAAATCTTATAAAAAATATTCCAAAATATTATGTACTTCCTGTAAGCAAAAAATATACACCTTTAAGTTGATAAGGCACAACCCCATTTCTTCATATTTTTTTACCAACAAATCCTTTTTCAAAGGGCCACGCCCTCTTTGGCCAATGCGCCCATAAATCGCCGACATGAGCATTTTGTCCTTTATAAAGTCTAATCCGCATTTATTTTATGCTCGGCTACAAATCGTCGCTTTAATAGTGTCACCATGAGTTATTGGAGCAGATCCTCCGTAACTCGGCTCGGCCGCCCGCTCTCTTCGCATTGGGTTCCCTCGCAGCTCCATGGAAGCTGCCCCAACAAATAACAAAAATAAATGCATGCATTAGTTAATGTCCAGCCGTTGTCGCTCTGCCCTGCCTCTGCCCTCCCTCCGCCCCGTCTCTTTCCACGTCCCTTACCACACGGGGGCAATGGATCCCAGCAGGATGCAGTTTATAAGCGGACCGAATCGAGCATCCAGTTGCTCCGGACCTCGCTCCACTCGATTTGTGCACTACGCCAAAGAATTGGGACCTACAAAATACTTCAATTAATAATTTGATGCGTGTTAATAATATATATTAATTTAATAAAACAATAAATTAAATTTTTAAAATTTGAAGTTGTAGCTTTTCCAGTTCAGCGTTGATTGATATTTAAACAATTTCATAAAATTTGCTGTAAAATATTCCTAAATAATTCTGAATTCCTTTTAATAAATCCTTTTTTTAAGTGTATTATCATTGCTGTTGCTCTGAATGTTACTGTTTTTGTTGTCGTCGAAGGCGGCGGCGTCGCTTAAGCCAATTCAAAACGGTGGCCGCCGATCCAATGGATCCCCCTGGCTCGCGTCCAGCTCCGTTTCCAGATGCCAGCTCCCATCTCAGTGTTCCCGGCTCACGCTTCCAGTCCCCAGGAACAGATCCTCACTTTGCGTATTACATTTCGCGCTCGATAAATCTCCGCTGCCTGCCGCCCCGACACATATTTCATATCAACGCAGATAGTTCTGTGAACAGTGGAACCAGCATCGTTGCGATTTTCAACAAAAATGTTAAGTATATTCAATTTAATTTTAGTTAATTTGAGCATTTTATTGATAACCCAAATGATAGCGGAATTGAGTCTATATATTTAAACTTATCAAGATCAGGAAGAAACATTTTCTGAGTAAAAAGGTTGTTGACCCTAAAACTTTGAGCGAAAATGTTTCATATTCCACAACAAAATATGTAGGTTATGTACAGAGTTGATTAATATTTGCTGATAAGTAAAGGGAAGCGGTCTTGAAGAAGGCAGACGACGATGATGCATGGTAAACTCATGTAAACCATATTGACTTATCAAGGAAATTTCTCGCTAATGCGGTTTATGTATACATATGAATGTTTATGTATATATGATGTATATATGAAGGTTTATATACATTGTAAGATTAAAAATAAAAGGCACATTACAATACATCTTTTTTAACAAATTCAGTTCAGTTTACTTTCATCGGTTTCTCAGTTCGCAAGCTCAAAATAATGAAGTCGGCTGTTTTCGTTTTAGTTTTTTGGTTTTCCTTTTCGGAGAAGCCAAATCTGGTCTCTGCGAACACATCTAAAGGTTTGTTACAAAACCTTAATAATACTCGAACCGATTGCAGTGGATATTGTTTCTCAGCAATGCAGACGTTTCTCGTGAATCTCGTAACATTGGAGCATGCAAATAATACCCGAGATAATGTGAATATTACAGAGAATGTTATGGCCTCCACCATCACCGATTTGCAAACTCTACTGCAAAATAAAGACAGGCAAATATATTTAAATAATGAACAATATTTAAAATTTATCAATATACTAAGAGAAAATATTGCTGTCAAAAACCAAGAAAATATCAGATTACAAAACATACTAGATAATCTAACAGAAACTATAACGAATCATAGGATTGAAACTGTACGTAAAGATGGTCAATTCCAGGATAATAATGAACAAGTAAGGGCCAAGGAAATCAAAGACCTAATAGAACAAATCAATAACAAACACGAAAACCAAGAAATCATAAGATTACAAAACAGACTAGAGAATCTCACGGAGGTTATAACAAATTATAGGATTGAAGCTGAACGTAAAGATGGTAAAATTGAGGACTTAAGAGAACAAATTAAGGACAAACTGAAAAATCAAGAGATAATACAAAACAGACTCGATAATCTGACGGAAGTTATAATGAACTATAGGATTGAAATTTCACTTAAAGATAGTCAAATCCAGGACTATATTGAACAACTAAAGGCCATGGATACACAAATTAATACTAAAGATAACGAAATCAAAGTCCTAAGAGAACAAATTAAGAGCACACAATCCATCTCAGAGAAGTTAAACTTAACAAATGATGAGCTCGCAACATACAAATATACGGAGCAGTGTCCAAACTTGGCCACAATTTCCTATTTTCAATTTAAAATTCGTGGAATAAACACATTTCAAGCCAGGTGTAATCCATCCGGATGGATGGTCATCCAGGTGCGGTATAACGGAAGTGAAAACTTTAATCGCTCCTGGAATGAGTATAAGGAAGGATTTGGGACGTTAAGAGCAGAGTTCTTTTTTGGCCTGGAAAAATTGCACCTCATGACAGCAGCACGAACTTATGAACTTTACATTTCCCTTAAGGATAACACCGGAAATACGAGCTATGCTCACTACAGCGACTTTAAAATTGGCAGCGAGGAAGAATCCTATCGTCTGAAATCGGTTGGGAAATATTCTGGAACAGCTGGACCATCACTGGATTATCACGTCCAATCCAACTTCTCCACATTTGATAGAGATTTCACCGATGGTAACGGTTTGATAGGTTGTGTAAGCAATAACGGTGGTGGATGGTGGTATAAGGATTGTGGATTTAGGTATAACCTTCCACAATTATTTATATATATTTAATAAAAAAAGAAAATTGTCATTACAGCTCGCTCAATGGATTCTATTTCAAAAAAACAAATCCTGACATCCAAAACAAGTACATCATTTTTTGGGTAGGTTTCCGAGGAATTTACTCAAATACAACTCTTACCGAATCTGTGATGATGATTAAGCCGACGACCCTATAAAGCAAAATATATATTCTAATATTACTATCGTATTATATATATACATATACATTGGCAAACTTTAAACCAAAAATAATAAAAAAAAAACACTTTGTATATAAATAAATTTTACTTCGCCTTTTAATGATTTCTAAAACCACTGTGCATAGGAAGGTCGCGCGGTTGCGCATCATAAAGCAAATTTCATTTTGAATTATTTTCTTATATTTTCTTTACTTACTTATTGCTGCGATTCGGATGTTTTTTTATTTTTATTTTTTGCTCGTATTGCCCTCTTCTTGTTGAGACGTATTGTGCTCTGCGGAATGAGAGTGGTGATCTGTGGGCCAGAAAAGGTGTTAATGATGATCATCATTGCGCTCATCATCATAAGCATTATCACTGGGGAGGATATATCGACGGAATATCAAATAATATAAATATTCAATAAATATCTTAAATTATCAATCTTCTGAGTATTATTTACAGATGTAAAATATTTAGAAAATCAACGAAAAGGATTAACAAGGTTCCCCGAAATAATAACATTTGATAATTTAAATATTAATAATTTATGTATATTTTTATTTATATATTAAACCGATATTTGATATTTTTAAGCCATCCCTATTTGGATAAAGTCCATGCCCATTGATGGCGTTGTGCATACGAACCTCAGATGTTCTTAAGTAAAATTTAGGAGCTTTTCGGTGTCCTGTCGCCGCACTTTAAGTTGATTTGCTGTGGCGATCGTAATTCACTTGGATGTGGTTCCAGATCGGTTGAATATCTCGGCGGGGTAATAACTTGGGGATTTCAATATACATACATATGTATAAGATATATACGCACAAGACGTCGGCATGCAGGACTTGAAAATTGTCATAATTTATGAAATTAAACCATGAAAATATTTACTCATCTGCAGCACGAGTCGCTGATGCTCATTAAAATTTGCTAGCAAGGTTACACCTAAAGAAAGCCACTGAATATTTTCTATTTTATAATAAAAATAAAATAAAATACTAATAAAAATTATAATAATAAAGTAGAGTTTAAACTAAATATAAAACTAATAATAATAATACTGTAAAAGAAAATTAATTCCTACTAAAATTCAATTTCAAATAATAATAAATTTTTTATTATATTCTATTTTATTCAGTGTTATTTCAACTTAAAACTTTAGATTACATTTTAAAATTAAATAAAATTTTCAATGCTTAATATATAAAATATATTAAGCCAAGGTCTATTAATAATATTTTCTTGTAAAAAATAGTACATATTATTATTTGTTTATTAATCTTATTTTATAACCTATTTTCTTTCCGTGTAAAACCAAAGTCAAAGCGAATGCTGCTGTTGACAATGATGTTGCTGTTGGTGGTTTTCTGTCGGTGCTGTTGCTGGTGTTGCTGCTGCAGCTTTGCTGTGACTGCTGTTACTGGAAATGTTGCAACCACCCGAAAGTGGCTAATAAAGCAAATCTTGTTGACAATACCCAAGACTGGAGGCAGACTGGAGGAACTTTGTAGCCTCCCTTTTCGCTTTGCTGTTCTGTTTTTGGTTAAGCTCTACATGGAAATTTCGCCAATTAACACCTTTTAGCATGTTGGCCCAAAGACAACGACAGCAGCTGCCGTCGGAGGAGGCGACAACAGCAGCAGCAGCAGCAGCAGCATCATCGAATGCGTTAATTAAAATTATACTAAAAGCGGCAAACAGCAGCAGCAACACAAGCTGAAGCCAAAGTCAAAGCCAACGAAGCAGCAACATCACATAAAAAATAAGAATGAGAAATGAGAATAAGAGGCTCCTCGACGGGGCATAAGGACTTCTTTACTGTCGCTGGGCTATTAATATATATAAAATACGGCTAAAATACGATTAGCTGGCCTGCTCGGCAACATGTTGCTCCGGCTGGGGCGCATAGTAAATATTGACAAGCTGCAATGTGCAACAGTAAAGGCAGCAACATCCATCCGAGAGCAGCAGCAACATGAATATCGCACCTTGTAAACTCATTTGCGCGTACGTGTTGAAACAAATGTTTGCGGGGGGTAAGTGAAATAAACAACAACACAAAATACAACAAAAAACTGAAAAAAATTGCCATCCAGCATCCAAAAACAACAGGCAGCGACTGCAATTCGAGATTGTCTCGTGATTGCAGCAGCGTGTGTCAGCACGAAGTTTAAAATGGAAACAATTTTATAGAGTTTTTTATTAAGCCTTAAATTTTAGTAAAATATATTTTTTAAATAAATTAAATTCATAATACAAAATAACAAGACATAAAAATATTAATTTACATAAAACTGAAAGGTAGCTTTGGTTAGTAACGGTCACGCCCCCATCTTTAATGGCCGCCGTCCCGTCAGCAACAAATGTTGCCTTGGCAATTGCCATAAGTCAGACACAGCAGTAACTGCAACTGCAACTGGCGCAGCAGCCGCTGCAACTGCAGTAGCAACATGGCCACGCCACAGGAGTGAATTTCATTGCATGCAGTTTATGTGCGGCCTAATGGGGCTCTTGTTGCTGCTGCTGCTGCTCTTGGTGATGGGAAGCCACCAGCAACACGTCCATCTTCATCATAGGGTTCCTTCCTTCTTCTTTGCTGCCAAAGGGAATTATATAAATATAGCAGAACCCAAAAAATTTGAAAGTAAACAAATTAACTCATTTAAAGATAATACATTTAACATTCTCTGGGGACAATTAAAATGTACTTATAATTCTTAATGTAAGATGAAATTAATCTAGACCATCAATACAAAATTTCTTGTATAATAAACTACTTAAAAGAGAATATAAAAATTGTTAGGTTATAAGTAAAAGAACAAGAAAAAAGAATCATTAATTTTTAGCAACTGCACTTAGGTGTATCTATAAGAGAAACCAACAATTCTTTTGTCTTGATTTTAAATTCTATAAAATAAATTATTATAAATAAAGTCTGGTCATAAATAATATATATATATATTTAACTAATATAATTCAATGCAAAAATCCCCTTGTAATCTATCAGATATCCGTAGATATAAGAAAAACAGAAAGCACTTTATTTTGAATTGGTCTGGTTTTTTGGGCACCATGACACCAGCTTCTCTGAGCTTCTCTCCACAAAAGGGGGCCATGTCCACCCCTCGCCTTTATGCAAATTCGCTGCTGATGCTGCTGCGTGTCAATGCAAACTTTGCTGACTTGCATGCGAATGTTGCTTGCACAAACATTGAGGTTGAGGTGTACTGCCAAAGTTGTCGTCATTGGAGGACGTTGCAGCAAAGGAGTCGCCAGTCGCTGGACTTGTCTTTGCCGCTAAAGTTGCACAGTAAGAAAACAAATTAAGAGATTATTGAAATTTACTAAATTAATTTTACATTTTCTCTAAAAAAATAACTAATTTGGAGGAGAGTAAAACTATATCTTTCTATGTTTTTGATCTCGTTATCAATATGTATTGCATTTTTTCTTTCAGTGCAGTGCTGCTACTGCTGCTGTTTGTGTTGCAGCTCCAGGAGCAACCACCGCCTGGCTTGTTGGCCCGGCGACCACAGCTGGGTGTCCTGTGCGCGCACAGTCGAGTCGAGTTAAGCAAACTCGGTGGCCACCGGACAGGACGGGCAAAAGGCAAAAGCTAGGGGCAGGGATTCGCATACCCTCGCCTCCGTTGCCCCAATGCCAATTGGACGGGACTTGGCCCCGGGAATCACCCAAACGATTGAACAGAAGCTCCTTGCATATCAGTGTTGAGTATCAAATGCAATGGCAAAAAGCTAAAGTTAAATAAATAATTAAGACTTCAAAATTTCAAGTTAAATTAAACAACATTTTAATTTAAAAAATATATACTAAATACGAAAGAAAATATATATTTGTTAACACTTTTAGTCCCAAATTCTGGAATAATATTAACGATCTTTCAATAATATAAATAAATTGTATATCTTTCTTATTTTAATTAATCAAAAGATCGGAGATTGCCTTTTAAGAATTATAAATAATTTCCTTTTATTTTTATTTTGTTCCCCTTAAAACTCCAACTAAAACTAACTTGATCTTTTGGCTAAAAATAAACCGAAAAGCCAGCTCAAAGGTGCGTAAGTTGTCGATTCCTCAGACCCCGCAGTCCAGCCAGTTGGTGTTACATTTTTACGTGCTCCAACGCCCAATGATGATGGTACACACAGCACCGATGGATGCTGGGATGCCGTAGAAGGAGAGGGAGAAACCGAAGGAGGTGGCGGGTAAAGGCGGAGCAGGAGTTGACCACCGGCCAACGCCTACGCAGGCAGTCAGATTCGGATGCGGATTCCGATTCGGATTCAAAAAGACTCAGGCAAGAGTTGGCGGGCAGCGCAGCATGATGAATGTCCCATTCCCATTCCAAGCTCCTAGGTGAGCAGCGTTCTTCGTACGTGCCTGACTTTACTGGCAGAGGTGTGGCCCAAAGGGGGTTCTACTTAAAGAAAGAAAAACCCAGATCTAGATGTTTGAATTTCAGATTCCTTTGATCCTTTTAGCAACTTTAAGCCCCTCTTTTCGGGTTATTTTAGACACCTCTGACTGGAGGCCATAGAACGTGTGCCAGCGGGTCGTGTGTGGTGTGGGGATTGTGAGGATTTTGGCACAAGATTTCTGCGCCCCCCAAAATCAATTAAAATGCCAAGCGGCATGAGTCACACGCAACCCGGACAGGCTGTCACTGAGGTTGGTCCCCGCCGCCGTGTTGAAAGGAGCGGGCTGCCTTTGTCCAAAGAGACCTACCTCCTCGATGGATCATCTGGCGATGATGGAGCTGCCGAGGCGATGATGGGCCAATGGCCAGGAATTACAATGCTTATTGCATCTGGTCGGACTGGACATTTGCATACCCAATCACCGAATGGCAGGCATCCTCACACTTGACCCCGTTTTCAATGGACTCTCTGGCACGTTCTGTAATCGATCATCAGTTCCTAAAGTGGCCACAAGACTCGATTCGAAAAAACCAAAGTCCAAAGACGGGAGACTGAAGACAGAAGATTGTAAACTGAAGACTGGAGACTGAGGGCCGCCTCTCATCAAAGTCCAACAAAGCGCATACCACAGATATCAATTAATTTCAGCGGCCCAGCGTGGATGTGAAAAGGCCAACAAAATCGTAATAAGTCAATGCCTTTGATGGATGCACAGGAAGAAATCAAAAGTTGAAAGTTTTTTACTAAGAAAACATAAGATTTAAGTAAAATTTCTCTTATAATATTTAATTTACTAATATTTTTCCTCTGTGCATCTACAAAGATCTCTGTTCCACGACTTTGAACCTCTTTTCCAGCTTGCGTCTATTGATAAACACAAATAATTTTGTTGCAGGATGGATATGAATATGAATATGGATATGGATCCACCTCGGCCAGTCACAATCATCATCAATCGGTTAAGAAAATATTTAACAAGTGTTTGAATGATTTTGAAAAATGATGTGTGCCTGTGCAGCAGGCGCGATTTAAGCTTGGGATTCTCGAACTGCGATCTCGGGGATCTCTTGCAATGTACAAGATCTTAACGTTCCTCTTCTCAGCTTTAGTCGTCTACAAATTATTGCACGCGATCGCTCATTTCCAGCAGAAATAACACAAACACGGCAGCAACACGGAGTGGCACAACAGCAACATCCACATGGGGATCGGAGATCGGAGACGCGGGACGCGGGAATCGGGATGAAGGGAGATCGGGCTTGCCAGCTCCCAATCTTGCGTCCGAAGGCGATGTAGATATAGCAAATAAGATATGGCTGGGGCATGTCATGAGGCCCGCGACTGTGAAAACATCTCAATGGCAAAAGTATCACATCATTCATAATTCCATTGCCGCAGAAGGGGGACTCGGACTCGAACTGGAACCCCAACTCCAACTTCAACTTCAACTCCACCTCCAGCTTCAACTCGAATTGAGTTGTTGTAGCTGGCCACGAAAATCTCTCGCTTCAAGTGTTGAATGTTTGCTCAAATAACAACAAGCTCGGATCGAGAGATATCTCCAGGGGATCGGGGATTGTGAATCTCGGATCTGGGATCTGGGATCTCGGAGATCTACCCAGATCTCTCGGTGAAATTTGACAAATGAACCATGCAGCCCAAAAAATAAATAAAAATACCTTGTATATCGGAGTGTATGTTTGTGTGAGAGCGCAACCGTGGCCCGGAGTGATCATTATTAATGATGACGATTTGTTGATATTTTTGTAACGTGCTATGGAAAGCCCTTTTTTTTTTCTTTTTTGGTCTGCAATGCGATCGCACAATTATAGACCAACAACAGGAATTACAAACAAGTGCAGGGTCCCAGTCTCAGTTACAATCCCAGTCACTTGCAGTCTCATCGAATGCCAAGTCATGCCCACCCATTGGATCTTAAGGTCTACACGGACACAAATATAAGGGAAACTTGTACAGAAAAATTATAAAAAAATATAAAACAGTGTCATGCTTTTATATACAAATTTAGGTTGCAATTTTTATTTCAGACTGTTTAGTATTAAAGGAAAAATTTAAGTAAAAATGTCTTAAATAAATTTAATTATCTAAAATATTATTAGAAATATATATTAATATATATTCTAAAGGAATTTACCTTTCCCAAATTTTTTCTCGGTGCAAACCTACATTCTCAATCCCAATAACCATGATCATGGTGATGATCTTCCACACAAATTGCCAAACAGCTGGCCAGAGGCAGGAAACCTTTGCATAATCTAGGCTTATAATTCAATTAATGCCTCGGATCGCTCGACTGCCGTCGCCGCGATTCGTTTTTCATTTCGATTTTCGTTGCACTTAGCTCCGAACCTGAAGTGCAACACTAGAATCCAGCCACATGACTGGCAGCTCAAGTGCCCATAGCCATTGGGGATGGGGATGGGGTTGGGGATGGAGATCTGGCTATATGGTGACGGTAATGCGGGACTGGGAGTCGATGATCAGGCGCAAAACGTCGTCGTCACACTGTCTGCGGCAGATGCTTTAAATGATCGCTCAATGGGTTGAGAACAGCACCGCCAGGTTGATGATCGAGCACCCGGGGGCTGCACACACCGGAAATCGATTTCGAGTGTTGCCCAAAGAGATCGTTTGGCATTAGCAAATGCTGAGCCACAAATTAAGACATTAACGAAGCGATTTCCTTTGTAGATTTTGCAGCTTAAATGTTTAGAGTGACAGAATCAAGGATAACATATTTTGAAAATTAAGAAAAAGAGCTTGATTTTAAAGGATGACAATATTTTGTAGTTTTACTTTATTTGGTTTAGTTTTCCCTTTTAATTTAATCTTTCTTTTTAAGCAGAAACCAAATATATATTCCTTAAAAATACTTCCTGACGCGAGAGTCTTGCCTCAAACCTTTTCTGTTTAAGATTTTTGTATACCATACTTAATTTTTCTTTCAAAAATGGTTTTCTCTAAGCCCTCTTTAAATATTAATACATTTTCCATAACAAGATCTGTTCATTTCCCCCTTTACATTCCCAGAAAATAAACACACACACTTGTAATTTTTTTGTTTTTGAAAAAGTTTCCTTCTTTAATTTTCTTATTTTTTTCGTTTTAATTGATTTCGGTTCATCTTTAATTGTATTTTTATAATTTGTGTTAACTAAATGTTAGTTTTTAGCTGTGTAGTTTCCTTCATTTATCTGCGTTGCTTATCAATTTCGGCTATAATTACTATATACAATTGCCTGGCCAGCTATATGTGTTTAGGTTACGACTATTTATATCGATTTTATACATTTAAAAAACAAGAAAATAAACAATAACAACGTTTCGCTTGTGGTGTATAGGTAGGTGTAAGACAATGATTGGTTAGGCATACACATAAATATATTACAGGAGCCTTGGCAAGCAGTTATCCATCTTCAAATTGAATGGTTTCTCTTTTCTTTTCGGGGTAAACACTTAACGATTACTGAACATTAAACTAAATTAAATTTAAATTTCATTTAAATTAAATTAACTAAGTTTTGCAGCTTCTAAGCCACACTACAATGCAGGAATGTTTTTCTGTTTATTTTCGATGAGATTTCACTGTGAATGATGCTGATGGAATGGATGAATCGCTTGTGGTTTACAGAATTACAGATTGCTCAAAGCCTTTTTAAACTGGGACTGGCTGCTTTGTATGGTGGTTCGCTTGTGAGTGTTTCTTCTGGTTTCGTGGACGATTTACACAAAAATTTTGACTAGGAAAGGACGTTTCTTGGGCGGGCCAGCCTAGCGATGGGCTCGAGCTGGCGAGGATTGCTCTAGTCACACCTCGCTGGGCATGCAATGCACACTCGAGTCCTGCGACAACTCATCCATGGAGGATTCTAAGGAGGAGAAAGAAATGGGTAATTAGTTGTCAACACATTTTCAATTATAGTCTTAGGGATTTGTTTTAATTATTATCTAATATTTTGTAGAGGTTATTATATCTTTTTTGGAATTTTTTGGGTAAAAAAGGTACGACTTGCAATAAGTCAGAGATCGTTATAGAATCTCTTTAGTTTAAATATTTAATAATAGTTATTTTCTTTAGTGATTCCTTACCGTGTGCCGGGTATAGACCCGCTTTAGAGCCGTTCATATGCATTGGGTTCTGTGCGTTATTCTGAAATGAATACGTTAACTGCAGGTTAATATGACGCGCAAATGAGCTTCCTTCCGGTTCGCGTACTGCAATCAAAAATCGTTTGTTGAAAGTAGAAAAAAAAACAGAAGAAATTGTAAATACTGTGTTAGCATCTTAATCTTTTTTCTTTTCTTTTTTTGTATTTTTGTAGTGTGTGTTTGGAGGAGGGTTTGGGCTTCTACGGGAAATCTAGGGTATGTCTCTAGGGGTATTTCTCTGGGTTGGCATGCTGCACTAATCCACTACTTACTTTTATTCTTACCAGCATGTATGTGTTTTTTCTGACGCGCCCGCGAGTTCTGGAACCAAACTTGCGTCACACGCTTGCTGAGACCGGTCACCGAGGCAATACGCTCCAGATCCTGGCCATCCGGATTACTGTCAATCTGGAAGTTGGCCTGCAGCACTTGCAACTGCTCCTCGGTGAAGGTGGTTCGCACCCGTTTCGTCTTGCTCTTGTGATAACCATCGCCATCACAGCCATCTGGAAATGAAATTGAAATGGGAATGGCAATTGGTATTATAAATATTATAAGAACGTGTGAGGATCGGAAATTTAATCGCTATATAAATCGTAAAGGAACTAAGAGACTATAAGCACTTGGAAAAAAATATATCACAATTATAAATGAATTTCTTTCTTAAGAAATATATTTAAAATAAATATTAAAGCAATTAAATGCCTATTGATTTCCTTTTTAAATATTCTTTACTTTTAAATTATATTAACTTTGAAATTGCACCTTTAAACATATAAAAATTGTTTTAAGAATTAACTAGATTTAAAGCCAAGTGTATTATGATTTATTTTCTGCTATTTTTCCTCCATAAACCAACTGCTTAAAGGGCCTTAAGGTCTCTCGTCTCTCGGACTTGGCTCTAAAAGCATTTTGACAGTCGGCCAAATTGAAAATGTCAAAAAGTGTTTATGGTTTATAGAGCTGCTATTGCTGCTGCCGTGCTTTATGTGGCCACCGTGCTGGCCCGGTGGTCTCCTCCAGAAATTTTTTGGAGGGGGAAACTCAGGTCTAGGCTGCGACATTTACAAGCCGATCACGTCAGCAAAGGCTGGAGTGGTTTTTTTTACGAGTATGACACGATTTCGTCAACGACGGCGACTGGCTGGCGCTTAGTGATTCCCAGCTTCACTGTACCGTCCCCAGTCTTGGCACAGTGAAGCGTTCCAAATTGGCAACCCTTTTGCCACCGAAGCGTGCAGCCATGTTTCCTACTTGTTTTCACTGTTTTTATGCTTTGTTTTTTGTGTTTTTTTTTTTTTTTGTAAATATTAAAACAAAAAGAAAAACTCACCGTCGCTTGATGTGGTGCCACCCTCGACCGTTTCCAGATAATGAGCCTTGCAGAGCACCCGGTCATCCATAAGCGCAAACTGCTCGCCGGTGGACAGCTGGCGGCCGCACTGGTCACAGGCGAAGCAGGCCAGGTGGAAGACCAGCTCCCGGGCCCGTCTCACCCAGTCGGAGGCGGAGATGCCGCGACAGCACTTTGAGCACTTGGCGCCGAAATTTCTGCAATTAAAAAGAAACGGAAAACGGAAATTGCAAATCAGTTTTGGCAATAAAAGGTGAAGATATTACAAAATCAGAGGGGTGGTATATTTTCTAGAGATTTTATATAAAATTGAATACTTTATAAATTTAATAAAATATATTTATACTTTAGCTAAAGGGTTTTCCTTAATTTTTAAAACTATTTTCTATAATTCTTCAGTAAAAACTAAACAAATCAATTAACAAATATTCCTGTAACTTGTTTTTGTGAAAATTGAGTGAAGTGAATCATTTGGATACGGTTTTCGGTTTTTCCCGTATGATTTTTTTTTTGGGACTTTTTCCAAGCGGAAGTTGTGCCCAGCATCGATGCTCCGACAAACGTTTTTCCAAATGAGTTGGCAACTTTCGGTGGCTTATTGTTAGCTTTTAAGCTTATTTTTACAACAGCCACAACAATGTATGGCCAGGGCATGACTCGGATGTGGACGTGGACGTGGATGTATGTACGGACCTGGAGCTGGAGCTGGCGGGGATGCAATGCCATGGATGATGTCTCCATCGGGCAGCAGGCAATGCACACTTAAAATTCTTAACTTGAAAAATAAATATTTTTACAGCATCTCACGGCGCGTTTGTTTGTTTATTTTCATTTCGTTGGACGTCGACACCGTTTTTCCTACGACGTTCTTCTTCAACGTCTCTACCCATTTCTCGATTTTGTATCCATCAGATACGAATGATACTGGGGCCGTAGTTTGGCTTGCAAGTTGCATTTGCCTCGTAAAGTTTTCATTTCGTTTCGTTACGTTTTGGCCGCATCTTTGTCGCTGTTGACTTAATGGATTAAGTCGAATTGTAACAATTAACCAGCCAACGGAAAACTGTGGGAAAACACTTGTGCACATAGTTGGGAGTTGGAGGTGGAAAATCGATGGGAAATTTTGGAAAGTTTAAGTAGGGGGAAACTACCAGCTGTTGGCTTGCTTTTAGTCTTATTTTTTAATATATTTTGTAAATAAAATTCTGTTTATTATATTTCGTAGTCCTTGACTATATAAATTGATATTTTAAAAATTTCATTTAAAATTCCACTCAAGGACATCCTAGACACGGGCACTTGGTCTTTGGGGACTGGAATGGAAATGTTGAGATGACGGCTGGCCCATTGCAGACCACTCTCATGATTAGAATCAAATTCCCAGTCTGCATCTTGCATTGATTGAACAGCGGCAACAGCCGCTTGGTCAACTCCGAGGTGGCGCAGTATGACTCCGGACGTTCCGGCACTGCGCCATAGCAGGCACAAATGTTGGGCTTGCATCCCTTCCTTAGATTGGGTCTAGTGATCACATTGTGCATTATGCCCGCCTGCCAGTCGGGATTTATAGCATCAAAGTCTGTCTTCACCCGATCGAAGATAGGTTTGGCCTTCATCTCGGTCATTCCAAGCAAATATTTGCAGTTCGAGCGTTTTTTGTAAACGTGTATGAAAAGCTTATCCTCCTCTTTGACCGGAGAGTCTAGCGTGAAAACTACGCACTTGCCGCACTTGGGCGACAGGGGATTCACGCAGGAGCCGTATTCCCGGTCGCAGACACTCACGTAGACCGACGACCGGAAGGTGATCTCAACACAGGTGGGATACTCCTCTGGCGCACACTTATTCTGGCGTGTAATCAGCAGATCGTCCACCACAAACTCCATCATCCACAGGATGTTTCCACAATAACGTTTCTCTGAGCCCATTTTAATCCAAGAATTATACAAAACACTTTAAAACTTAAAAATTTAGCCAAAAATGAAAATTTGAAAGAAGGAATTAAATGAATTTTAAGATACACAAAGTTACTTCATAATTTAGTTGAAAAAAAGATGAAAGTGTGATGTCAAAGACTTGCCAAAGAATGAGAAATGGTATTGAAAATGATTTGATTCTATACTCAAGGCCTATTTGGTAGGTTACTTAGAAATAACCAGGTTTTCAAAATTAGTTTATAAAACTTATAAATCCTAAAAATATAAACCAATTTACAGAATTCGGTAAAAATAGTATAGCCTTCTTTGGAAAGGTTTCCAAGAACCTTTTAAATTTTCTAGCTTTTAAATCATACTTATTTAAATTTATTTCTTATGTTTATTGTTATGGGCTTGTACTCACTTGCTGTAGTCGGCCTTGCAGTACACCTGTCGCTCCCGGATGAAGCAGGACTGCTGTCGGTCCAGGGGGCACATGCACATGCAACAGCGAAGGCAGTGGGCATGCCAGGAGCAGCCGCCAACCTCCAGGAAAAACCGATCAGAGATTGGTTCTCCACACGCTGCGCAGGAACGCAGCTCAGTCTGGAAAATATAAAATGAAAAATTTAAATAGTTGGCTTAAAGAAAAGGAGGATGTTTTTCTTAAACAGAAATTAAAAAAAAATATTTTTATCAGATATTGTAGATATATACACTTAGTTAGACATAAATCTTAAATTGGTTCTATATGCTAATTTTAAAGCCTTTTCTTTATCATTTAGTTTGTTTGGAGCCTGAGAACCGGATCGGCTTTTCTATGCCAAACCGATCTGATCTGAAATCGTAGCGCCCCGTCGGATTTGTTTCTTCTTTTGTTGTGCCTTCAAATGAAATCGTTCAATAAATCTGGCAAATGTCCCGGCGGCTTCTGTTTTATTTCGCGGCTGCAGCATTTAACTTATGTATATTAAACAAATTTCAATAGCAACAAAAGATGGGACGAGTTTCATTCGCTTTGTTTTGTTTAGTTTTTCGTTTTTTCTTTGAAAATTGAACCATAAATTTAAAAATGTTATGCTAATTGTTGTTGGCGATATTATTATTGTTATTGTGTTGGTGGCGACGGCAACTGCTACGAGTTCGATTTTAATTCCAGGTTCCCCCCGAAATGTGAAATTTATTGACCCACCGTCGGAGCGATCTAATGAATATTCAATGTCTCGCCTGCATGTTACGCCGTTTTAAATGAGTGTTTCAAACAAATTTTATTGCGTTTCATAAAGTACCGAAAAAAAACACAAAAGTTAAACCGAAACGAAAAAATAATCCGTGGAGCATTATTCAGATTGTGAGTTTCTTAATTGATTTTTTTAGTGCTCCTTTTGGCAATTATTTCAACAGCTGGCGAAAGATACTCATCTACATTGAATGGTTGAAGATAAATTATTTGTAATATAATGGTATTAACTTATTTTAACAGAATTACTGTCACTGAGTGCTAAAAATAATATGCAAATTATTTATAACATGAGAATAAATCACTTTACCAGCAACAGCCCATATAAATCTTGGTTTGTATTTTAATATTTTGTGAATTTTTAAGGCCCTCGTAAAAACTCAAATAATTTATTTAAGTCTGCTCTCATAATTTCACCATTAATGCCCTCTCATTATCCTTCACTTCAATTCTCGATCTGGTTATCGTTGATTATGATGTGCAATTTCAGTTCGGAATTTTCAATATAAAAAAGAATTGACTGCCATACTTGAAACATTTAATTAATGGCCGTCATTTTGTTTTTGTGTATATATATTTCTTTTTCCATTCATTAAAAAATATAAACTGATGGCCACACAAAAATGTTTTTTCCATTAATCAAAAAATGGCCGAGAAAAATAAGTTAAACTTTTGCTGATGGCAAAACAATTGAAGCCGCAAATAATTGTCGTCGCTTGTAGCCACTTGTTATTAACTTAGCTGACGAATTCCCTTTTTCCCTTGCCGCCAGACATTGACAAAAAAAAAATATATAAATAAATACAAGCAAAATACATATTTAAACAAAGACTTGGCCATGACTAGGCCGCGATCAAAGGGCCCGACATTTACGGCTAAAGCAATTAATAAAACAATGCCAAACGGGAAAAAGAATTTAAAGGGGTAAGACTAGTTTTAGACCCCCGAAAGTTATTATTTAAAAACATATTTAGACAGTAAAAATACTAAGCTAAGCTACTTAAAACTTAAAAAATTCAAATAAAAATAAACAGACAAACATACAATTCTACAAAAGCCAAGAATTTATATTAAAAACTCCTCAAAGAAATCATAAATACCCCTTAGCCCAATGATGGTGTATCAAAAAACATGGAAAACCAGCAGCCCTGGGTAATAGATATCTATGAGAATAATTTATGACAAGCCGCAGCAGACTATCAGATACAAATGTATCTTTTTGTCGAGGGGGGTTGACGGGCGTCTGCGGCTGCCCCGAAATTCCAGTGAAATATGCAATATGGCCACCGTCAGTAGTAGTCCCAGGCGCAACTGGTGAGGAGTGTGTGCCGATGATATGGGTGTGCGTGTGTGGCAGATATAACTACATACATGAGCAGACACACACAACATGGCCGCGCTGCTCATTTCGCCTCGTTTCGTTCAGTTTTTCCTCGCTCTTTGCGCGCAGCCGCTGCCCGCTGCCATTTAACTTTTCAACTCCGCTGTGTGTGACACGTTTAATAGCTGTCCCAACCCCCCTCCCAGCCACCACCTTGCCTGCTGCCTACCTCACCTTTTTTGCCCTCTCCTCCCCTCCCCTGGATTTTCCCTCAACGAGCCTGCGCTCTGCTACGTCCCGCTCAGCCTGTCACTTTCGTTTAACTTTTCACATTGCTCGCCCGAAAAAACACAACCAACAACAAGGACAACCAGGGGGATGGGGTAGGAGGAGGGGTGCTGCATTCGGCGGGGTGTTTTCAGCAATTTGTTTTCCCAACGCCCGTTTTAACACACAAAAACGGAGGCTGAGACTTTGACTTGTGAGCACTTAAAAAAAAATAATTGATTTTTGGAAATTATTTTTGGGGAATAATGAAAATAATTTATGAGAGAATTAAATTTAATGGTAAATAAAAAATAAGTAAAGAAATAGTTAGAAAAGATGTTAAAATATAAATATGTTTTTTTGGGAAATAAAAAATAAACCAACTTTAGGCAAAAAAGCATTAATTTTAATTCGGAAAACTTTTCTACATTCAACATATAATTTTTTAAGAAGTACAAATGTTTTGATATATTTGAAAATTTAAATAATTTGAACAATTATCAAATTTTTAATAAAATTTTAAAAAATTTGTTTCTGCCGGAGATGGCTAGATTGACTTGGCTGTTGATGCTGATCAAGAATATATATGATTTATAGGGTCGGAAATGACTCCTTTACTGACTTACAAGATCCTAACTTAAACTATGATAACCTGCCAGGTTATAAAAATAAAAACAATTCAATTCCTTTTAAAGCTATAAAAAAAGGTTTCAAATCACATTTTCTAACGAAGATTTTCTAATAAAAACTTACAAATATATAACATATATTCATTCATGCATACAACTTTTTGTTTCAAGTGTAGAGGACCCGAAACTGCGAATTGCAGTCCCTCTCCTTGTTGGCTTGTTGGTTATACACATGCAATTGCCGTTGTTCTTGTTGTTGCTGTTGTCATGTCTATGCCCACTTTTGAAAATATGTCAGTTGTCAGACAGGCAGCCACAGGGGAAGGAAGGGGGAAGGACGGCTAGGACAGAAGGACAGAAGGACACATTTGAAGTGGCATTTTTGGCGAGCATGTCATTTGACTGTAATTTACTCGTGAGTGTCGTGTCGTGAGGCCTGCCTGCTGCGGTTGAGTATTCAATGCGAGATGCATAAATCTGCCCATGAATTTTAAATGGGTCTCTTGTGCGCGCGAACGAGGTCTTAGAATCACTGGAAAAGTTGCCATTTCCATTTTTATTTTCCGACTGTGACAGCAATAGGAAAAATCTGAAGTAGGCCAAAAATTGGAGGTAAAGATGAAGTTGATGGGGAGACCCATTAATTAAGAGGTTAATACGGGGAAGTTAGATATATTTCAAGACGTTTTAATATTAGTAAAGATATTTCGAATAAATTTTAAAGAGATTTTTATTTGATTTTTGATAATCTTGAATAAACTGAGTAACTACAGTTTAATGTTAAAAAGTTAACTAAAAAACCATCATACTTTCATATCAAATACCTTCACAATCAAATCCCAAACTCAGATCCAATAATATAGATATCAAACAAGACTCTATGTGAGGGTCTAGCAGTCTAAAGTAAACTCTAAATTATAAGCAAAAGGCAGCCAAGATTTCCGGAACTGATAGAAGATAATGATGAATTCGCTAGATCTCTGCGGGTCGCAAGGTGCGATAATATATAGCTCCCCCCTGAGTTATCTGTGGGACCCTGGCTAGTTCTTTTGCCTCTATCTCTCTATCTTTTATTGTTATTATTTGCTACGAATACTCAGTGTTATATAAGCACTCCCTATACCGTCGGCCCTCATAAAAATTCCACAGTTTAAAACTTGCACCTTGCAACTTTTGGCTCGAAATGTCGTAAATAACCCGACTTGGCAGTCGTATAAAAATGGGAAAAACAAAAGGCCAAGACAGAACTATAAAAGACACTGAAGAGTATGCAATAAAGTTTATAATCCTTCGCCCCAACTCCACCGAGAGGGCAAGGTGCCTCTGCCTGCCTGTGAGATGATAATGGTGTGAGTGTTTTGGAATGAAACCGATCTGGGAATATAAAGAGTGGACTGCAGGCACAAACGGTAGCCGGGGCTAAGAACTGTATCATCTTCGGGTCCGAAAATAAAAGAAGAACACGCCTAGAAGATCGATTACCCGAAAAACGGACAATCTTTCACGTCATTGCGCAAATTGAGCGATCATCATTGGGGGAAAGGGGAATACACTGTAAAGAATATGTAAAAAGAAACCTAAGAAGAGATTTTATATAACAAAAATATTAATTTTAATTGTTTTAATATCTTTCATTCATTTAAAAACACTTTTTCTGTCTTTAAAATATTTATTTGACTTGACATTTCATCTAATTTCTGATTTCATTGAATTTTTCTTCGAGTGCTGACAACTCCCTGAATCGATTTCTTTCTTCAATCTCAATATCAATGAATTGAGGGATCGTTGAAACGTTGGCTGCTCGGTTTTGATGACAAAAGCCTTGGCACTCAATTGATCTCTGTGGTTGTGACTTGTCATCTCTTTGCCTTGGCTATCCATCCCATCTATCCACCCAGCCACCGTGAGAATGTTGTGCTCCCAAAAAAAAAATATATATATATATAAAAAAAAACAGAAATTGAAACCAAACAAAAGCCGCTTCCACAATGGACATATCTCTCGGCCGATATCGTGGCAGTTATAACAACACAACAACTTGAGCACTTGTCACTTGAACGGATTTTGGCAAATGTTTTCCTAAGGCCTTTCGATCTCTCGCTTTAAGCTGCTTTTCAACAACAAATTGCAGCGAAGGCTACAAATCAAACAGAAAAGACTATCAAAAAAAAAAAATAATATATTGGTTTAATTCCAATATTTTTATTAAGTAAAATTTATGATATTTTTATGTGAAAAGAAAATGTACAATTACCTTTTGCTGATTTTAATGACTTTCGAAAAAAGGTGTATTGATTTTTAATTAGATATATAAATATTATTTACTTTCTTGCGTAAATTATTAATATTAAAATTATTTTTATACTTTTTAAATTATTAGATTTTCTTTAGGTCTCGACTCGAGCTTCTTTTCAACACACAAATTAAAGCGTGGGCTTAAGAGGCTACCAAAAAAGATAATATATGGGTTTAGTTCCTATATTTGTATTGTGTAAACCTTTTCATATTTCTAGGTGATTTATGCACCATGAAAATTGTCAACGGGCGTCTGTCAAATAAATACTTCGTTTTCTGGTTTTGTGACTTTCGAAAAAGGCGTGCATCGCTTTTTAATTAGAGCTACTTTTTTGTGTTATCCCAGTTGGTTTTGGAGTTGCGTGGGCACCTCGAACTTTTGTGTTTAATATATTGAATTATGCTAAAATATCACTACCAAAAAGATTACACGTCGGCGTTTGTTTGGCGTTCAGTTCGGGATCATCGTATCTGATTGTTATTTAATGGCCTCACGAACTGCTCTTTATGAATGGAATCGCCGCCAACAAACGCCCACGATTCCACGGTGAAATAAACGTAAAAATACAAATACAAAAAAAAAAGTGGAATAAAAAGAACCTCGTTCAAAGTATATCCATATTACGAGCACGCTCCATAAATTGGCTAAATGTTTACAAATATTTCATCGGGAAACGGTTAATGGCAATCTCACCTCCTCATACAATCGCGTATATATAGTCTATAGCTGTTGCTGTTGTCGCGCCCATTGATCCAATCAAATTGATGGTCAGCTATAACTGAGCAGAGCGAACAGAAATGGGGAAAAAGGGAATCCATTTCTATGGGAATACAGGAGAAATTGGCTAACTAAAAACTTAACTAAATAATTAAAAAATAATTCAGTTAAATCAAATAACTAACTTTCATCTATACGCTCTCAAAAAAATATAAAAGAAAATATTCTAGAAAGTATCTAAATGTATTTTTCCTTTTTTAAAGAATATATCTGTATCTTCTTTACTTTTAAACAAATTTTAAGGAATTTTTAAGAATTTATTTGTACCTCATCTAAGCTAAATTTTCTTGTATATTTTTAAGCTTTCCTTTTAGCCACATTTCACTGTATATCCGCGTTGCATTCACACTTTAAAACCTGTCCCTCAGTGTGTGTGTGCCTGCGCGTTACTGTTGGTTTGTGCATCTCTCCGGCAAACTTAATTACCGCTTTATGTCAATGGTCCAGCGTGTTTTTGCTAAATTTATCAGCGTTATTAAATTTTATCACTGGCGACAAAATGTGCATATGCCATTCAATTTTCACAACATATTCGCACACACACACACCCCCCATAACCCTTCCCTTGCCCCATGTCCAGTCTAGGCAAATACAAATATTATGATGGCAGACAACTGGCCTGGTGGATCGAATGGTGTATGGAGAAGACCCGGGCTCCAGTTGTGGGCCCCAACATTGGTGTAACATCGTAAAATATTTTACGGCCAAATGGATTCCGCTGCGGCCAGAGTCGCCAACGTTTTTATGGGCCGGAAAAAACAAAAGGAACCAATATGCCATTCGAATTTGAAAGAAAGAAAAGCTTCCAGTTTTCCACTTTTTCTCATTTAAGCCGCTAAGTGGATAATTGACAATTGCCAAAAAGTAACTAAAATGCAAATGAAATGTCTATTAAAGATAATATACTGTCCATCATTAAAACGCCAAGACCCGAAACGAAAAAAAGCTAAAAAAAAAACCCTGTTAAATGTTTATACTTTATATATGCATATATAAAAAGTTTTATTTCACTTTATATCTTGGGTTTTGTGGTTTTTTTTTCTGTGGGTTCTTGCGATGACAAAGCCTTGGCTCATCTGTTGAGGGGGCGGTGGGGGATGTTATGTGATGGGGTTAGGTGTGTAGGCTACACCGAGAATAAAAAATGAAATATTTAGATATAGTTTGAGATTTAGGTATGAGAAAATGATTTTAAAATATTTTTTAAATTTAAAACCGAAGGAGTATCTTTAGAAACATATTTCTTTTATGAAAATATAGGTTTAAACTTTATTTATGATTTAAATTTAATATAAGAAATCATATTAAAGGGTATAAAAGTTAAGCATCATATGATACAGCCCTTTAAAATGTTATATCACCATTTAAGTACTATTTCAAGTATTCCCCCCTTTTCAATTGATATTTTCTCACTGTGTAAGCTACCCCAGATATCCCAGAATCCCCAGTGTTGACAAGTTATTGCCCGAAGAGAGGCAACGACTTAAAATGTCGCACTTTATTACACTACAAAACACAAAACTGAACTCAACGCGAGATGATCATCTCCGCCGGGCTCTGGATCTGGCTGGGGTTTTCGTTTCGGATCACCTTGGTTCTGGGATCTGGCACTCTGAGACTCTGGGTTTTGAGTTTTTACAGCCATTTCAGTGTGGATCTTGGGCTGTTGGCAAACATCGGCCTTTGTGTGCGCTCCCAGCCGCGTTTTATTATAACTGTTGACTGCTCGCATACGAAATAAATTTCATTTTAATACTTTCTTCGTTTTAGTTTTCGTATATTTTATTTTTTTTTTTTGTCGGGGAGCTCGGAAAGTGATTTGCATACGGGTCGGCGTTCTCACGCGTTTCCCACCGGAGATCATCCCGCCGAGAGAGAGAAAGAAAGAAGTCGAGATCCCAGAGTCCAGATCCCAGAGCTTGATAGATCGCCCGACTTATGCAGCTAATACCGTTTTCGATCCAGCTTCCAGCTTCTATAGTTCAGCCGCCGCACAGTGGAGTCTTTATGGATGAAATCATTAACTTCAAAGGCAATTCTGGTTCTTAAAAATATTTTTCACCTTTAAAAATTCCTATAAAATAAACCAAACCGCCAATTGTCTTAAATTTTTCACTAAAAATTACTTCATTTATCGCTCATTATTTAAAAAATATAAAGTTATTTTAAACATACCCCCATATATTTAATTTTTAATTTAGAATAATGGTCCACTGTGCACCGCCGGCTGCCATTTCCACTGACCATAAACATAAACAGGTGGCAATGTTCATTTGCATAGACAACGTTTCGATATTAAATTTCAAAGCGAACGACCAGCGTCAACGACATTCCGAAAACACTAAACAAAAACATGAGAAACAACAAAAACATTAAAAAACAAAAACAGAAAAACGACCAAATCGAAAAACTCAATATTCAGCTTGGCGGTGGCAATCTAAAAATGGCTCTTCGATTTGCTTCTGGTCCCCTATGATGGTCCCGTCTATGAAGTATAGTATATCTGTGTATTTTTTTTAGTGGTTTCCTGAACTTGTTTCGTGTTTTAATCATTTGCGGCTTTCGGCAGCTGTCCCAAAATCGAAACGAACTTGTAAATTATATATATGTCGCGACAGCTCCAGCCACAGATCCAGGCTTTTGTCATTTGAATTGATAAGACCGAATTAAATGGTAATGGGAGCGAGAATTTCGATTCTTTTTCTTTTTAAATGGTAAAATATTCGGTAGGGTCAATAAGCACTTAACTTCTTTATTTTAGTTCTTGGTTGTTTAAATAATATATGAATTTAGATATTAGTTTAGCAAAGGAAATGGTTTCGAAAAATAATAACATTAATTTATTAATAGATTAATCAGGAAATCTTTAGGGTTATTTCATAAAATTCCTCTAGCTGAATTATAAAAATATTTACAGTCTTTAAATATTAAAAAAGATGTTGAAATAAGTGTTTTTAAATTTCGAATAATTTTTTTAAGTAAATTATAAATTGTATATTTTTCAGACAAACGAATAATGTTTTCCAACTTTACTTATATTTATTTATATTTAAAAAAATTGAAAGATAATAGAATAGAATTTTTATAATATATAAAATATATAGAATATATGAAATATACATATAACAAAATATTTATACTTTTTTAAATTATGTAAATAGTATTTAGGATTTTGTAAATAATTTAAATATTTTATTCATACACTTTCTTCACTTCTGAACTTCAAATTCTTCACTTAAATGGCTTTGTAAGCCCATCTCTTCATTTTCCTATCGCCATATTTTTCAAATTTAATAACCAGCGATCGATTATCATTTCAAATCTATATTCATGGCAATACAATAGCTTGTAGCAATGTCAAATTAAATTATGCTGCCCCTTTGTTACCATCTTGATCTGGCCCGTGCACATTTATTAACTCTTAATTAAAGATAATCTCTATCGAATTTGTTTGAAATGCATATAAAGTATGGTATGCGAGTTATTGCGTTAGTTTATAATAAAGGAGCACCCTGCGGCTATGCAATTTGCTGGGCAATAAATTTCAATAAAAAATAAAGCATTTGCATTCGATGGGATTTGTTTTGAGAATGGGTGTAGCCACCCTCGCCAAGCACTTCATTTGCCATTTTTTTATTATTTCATTTTTATTTTTTGCAGTTTTTTTATAATTTTATTTTAGCTTGCTTTTTGTGCCTCTTTTTTTTTTGCATAAATTTAGTAGAGAAGCACAGCGTAGCAGTTGTGCAAACAAGACTCAAAGTCGGGGAGAGAAAATCCGCTGCCAAAGTTCTCGAGCTGTCTGACTCTTAATAAATCGCTTATAAATCGCCCGCAAGTATCTCAAACGTTTTCGACACGCGTATTTCTTGTTCCCTTGCTGCCTTTTTTTTCTTCATGGAGGTATCTTTTTTATTCGCATAATTCTGTGCGCATTTTTAAGGCATTCATCATAAAGTTTGGCCGGTGTTTTAGGAGGGCCAAAACTCGAGAAAACCGAAATGCTTTTGTCTTTTCGTCAACATGTCACAGCCACTAAACATCAATAAGTTGGGCTTTTATTGATTTCGTGTTTTATTCGCCGTGCTGTGTGTTTTTACAGCTCATCTTTGTGCAGACTTTTTAGGGGGATTTCGAGTTTGATTTCTTATTTTTTATTGAGCATTGGCCACAATTAATTACTATACACAAAATATATAATATTTTCATATTTCAGTTTCGAGGGGCTCTCATGCAAATTGGCTTTCGGCTATTGTATTTCGGTGTTTCTGTATCTCCCTTACTTTATTTTTTTTTTTTTTGTGGGCCAATAAATCACATTCGAAGCTGTATTTTTTTTATTTAGGTTTTGTTTTTTTTTTTGTGGGCCACCGCCAAAGTTCTAGCCGATAATTTATTTGGGTGACTTTGAATGATTTTAGCGGTGTCTTTCAAACGCCCGAAAGAGCATTTCGGATCGATACTGAAACTAGTTTCGCTTCCCTAAAACTAATCACTTTGGCTACTGTTCGCCGATGCCATCGATAAGCCCGATTTCGAAAGCTCTATTGGCCAATTTGCAATTGTCAAACAATTAAATACCAATATATTCAAGAGAGATAAAACAGGAACACTAAGGAAAATAATATTAGGTTTTGTTGAAATTTGGTAAATATTTATAGAAAATATGGGAACTATTTTTCTTATTTAGTACATTTTCAATGCAGTCCCAAAATTTAAGAAAAGTTGAAAAATATTTTAAACTCACTATATTTATCTTTAGAAAGTAAATTTCCTTTATATATGTTGTGAGTTTTTAAATTTAAGAACCATATAAATTCTACCACTATTTATATACAAATTCTTTTTATAAACCTGCATTTAAAATATTCATAATATATATTTAGCAATAAAATTTTACCTCAACATTTTTTCTGACTTTCTTACTGCTTTCAATAAATATTTTGCAATATTTTTATCATAATCAAAATATATTTTAACATTTGTTAAACATTTTTCTTTATATTTCCCAACATTTTACCAGTTTTTCTTCACGTTTTTAATTACTTTTCTCTTAGTGCAGAGAATCTAGACAGAGAACATTTATTTTAGCAAACGATGAAAGTTGTGTGGAATTTTAGCTAAAAATCAAATCGATTGGTTTGTCGTTAGAAATAGTTGAAGGGGGATGGGTTGCTAGAGGTCTTGCCCCTGTAAATTTTAGGGGCGGTTTTGGGTATGGGTTTCTTTTTTTTTTTGGGTGCTGCCAGCCGACAGGAGCTGGAATGATTTGTGGCATTTTACAATTTTATTTGCTGCCCCGAAACCCCCGAACCCCGAGCATCATTTGTAAGCCAACTAAGCGTCCTTTAAGGACTATTTTGTGGATGCACTCGAACGAACAATGGAGGACACTCGACTCGCCTTCTTTTGTGCGGTTTTCGGGGCTCACTCTCTCCCTGTGCCTCTTCATACGATTTTCGTTTGAAGAGGAAAATAGTATATACGGAAAAGCAGGGGACTTTTCGCATTTACCTGCTAAAAATGCTGCTGGGATTTTGACACGTTTCAGATACATATATATATGTATATGTATATTCCCCTGGAGAGTCGAGGGATCGACGTCCGCATGCGCAACGCAACCCAAAACTGACCAGAAACTCGGGTCCTCTTCGGATCCTTTGTCTATTTTTAAGTATATATGTATGTTTGCGAGGCCCAAAACAAAGGTGTGATATTTGTTTCTCTTTTGTTCCTGATCAGGGCAATTGGCTCAAGTCAAGATGCATTTTCTGCCTTTCCCATTGTTTTTCCACCGCCAGCTAGGCGTAGACTTCTTGTCAGCGTTGACAATTAGCCAAAAAGCCATAGAAGATAGTGGTCACAGGACATAGGGACTCTTGAAAATGCCTCCTTTTTTGTTTTTTGTTTGTGAATCCAATTATGAGGGGCTTGCTGAAAAATCTGCTGACCGTTGGTCAAAGCAGCTGGTTTTCCCACCTTTCTTATATTTCCTTTTTGGCATTTGGAAAATCTTTGCAACCGGCACGCGCTTCTCTTCTTGTATTTCTTGTGTGTGGGATTAGGTGACACAATGGAGTTAGGCGTCTAATCTACAAAAGGTGTTTTGTTAGCCACTCGAAGCTAATAAGTAGATGGGTAGATATGGAAAGAGTCACTCGGACATGTATCTTAAAGATGTATCTTCAAGAGGTTATTGTTGTGAGAAATATGTATCTAAAGGCAGATTCTGTAGGTTATCTAGATAAATTCTTTATAAATATATCAAATAATGCAGTTAAAGGCTTAATTAAATTAAGTTCCCAAGAGATATGACTATTAAGAATAATTTAATTAAAAATCTATGTAAGGAAGTAGATTTCCACTACAATTTCTCATCCTTCAAAATTCCTAATATTTTTTTAAAAACCTCTTACATATCTTAAAGCTAAATAAACAGTTTTTTATTTTAAATTTTAAACTCACCAATCACGGAAAACATTTTCAGCCCCTCGAAGAAGGCGTCAATGACTTCTTAAAACACAAAAAAAAGACTCTGTAATATTTATGGGAGGTTTAGTTTTTACCAATCTTTCAATTTTCTTGTGAATTATTAATGAAAAATCAGTTATTGAAATATGTATATATGTTTTTTATAGCTGCTTTGCAGGCATTCGACATTTAAACGCTTAAATATTTATGCCTTTTTTATATCTCTTTCTCCGACTGACTACCTAAGAGCAGGGAGAAAAAAGATCCATACATTGTTGAATATTCATAAGCCAGCAGCGCCTAGTGGCGTCATTTTCGGATTTGGATTGGGATTCGGATAATATAGGCGGGACGGGGGATTGAGGCTGGGGTCCGGCCAACATCTGGGGCGGGTCAAGATCGATGATGTCAAGGGAAAAAGGTCGATCGGTCCGTGGAGAATCCCCTCTTATTTCTTTTTTTTTACTGTTGACATTTGATTTCTGGGCTTATCGCATTCTCAAGTTGTAATCCGCGGCGCTGTTCCTCAAAAGCCCAACCCCCGCTGTTCGGTTATCGTAAGAAGTTCTACCTTTAAATTCATAAGCCGATGCGATTAAATATATAACGCAGAGCAATAAGCGTCAGCACCTTGTCCAATTTGCTATGGTAATGAAAATTATATTCGTCGAACAAAGCCATGGCAAATCGATCATCGGCGAGCATAAATCATGATCGATTCTCTGCACACTCATGCCAAATATAACTTACGATCTTACGGCTATCTCTCAAGTTATCTCAAGAAATCCTGTGGGTGGCTCACACTCGTACACAAACAAAAAGCTATGGCACAGCGGGTGCAAAAATCGATTAAACGTTTTCGAGATAAAACCAAAAAATGTATTTGTTGAATGAACATTGAATTGAGCAACATCATCTAGGCGACACGATCACTGCAATGTCGAGGGGGAAAAAGCCCAGCTGACTATGGAGTTTTTTGGGTTTGGTTGCAGATACATCTGAATATTAGCCTTCATTTCACAGCCAATATTTCAAGATTCCCTAAACAGTGAATGCTCGAAGAGAGGGAAAAGTTTTAGCTAAGAAGTTGATTTTTAAAATATATTTTTGCTTAGTTTTGAACTTTATCTTAATTCCTGTTTGTTTTTAAATTTAAAAGAAAGTTTTAAGAGCGAAGGAAATATTAACAGAGTTAAATTAGAATGTATATTTAATTTGTACTTATTTAATTTAATACAAATACTTATTTAAGATATAAACTTACATAATCTCTATAAGCTTTGACTTTTAAAATTAAAAAGAAAGTCTTTCCAAATTAATGCTTCAATTTTCATTTTCTTTACCGAGTTTTCACTGTATTTTTAAGCCAAAGTGTGGGCTGTGATGTGAGGCGATCGTCATGTTGGTTTTTTTTTTAAGTTTTTCGGTTTTTTGTCTGACTTTTTCAATGCACCCCACTGTGCGATTTGTGTGCTTTTCATATTCACCGCGTTGCGAGTATAAACCATCGAAGGTGGTGGCCTCTGTCGTCTCCGGTGGACTTACTTTTTGGAAACTCATCGTTTTCCAGCCTTTATTAGCGGGATCCCAACGAATTGAATTGGTCTGAGATCGGGAATATGGAGATGTGAACTATTTTGCTCTCGTTTTTTTTTTGTTTTTGTCTTAAGTCGAAGTCACTCTGTATTTCTAATGACCATTCAAGCGCCGCCTGTTGCGTTTTGCTGACCCGCAGCGGTCGGGTTAAGCAACCCGAAAGGAAAACAATACTCTTTTATGGGTCACTCTGGGGTCTGTCTTACATGTGCAGCAATTACAGAGGAAGGAAAGTATCTGTACATAGTGATGTCAGTTTCATTACAAAGTACAGAATCAGCCATTAAACTTTGTGTAAATATAGTGTTTTTTATTATGACATGATTGACATTTATTAAACGAGTTATAGGGCTTTATAAATGCGATATTAGGCAGCCTTAGTAAGTGTAATTGTGAACATTGAATGCATATTACATACTTTAGAGGGGGTCAAGAGGGGTACACTTATTTTTCAATTAAATATGAGCTCATCTAGGCTTTTATATTTATATAAAGAAAATGCATAATGCCTTTAACAGGCCTTAGGATAATTTTAAATAATTTTATATTAAAAACTGATGGACAGAAATTTAATTTATAATAGAAAAAACTATGTATTGATATCATATAGTTTTTATTTCAAGGAAATAAAGCCATATTTCTTTAATGAAAAACCTTTTAAAGATTTTCCCTCATTAATTAATTTAATTTTCCCAAATTATACATCAATATTAAACATTCTTTGATAACTCACCTTCATTTTAAGTGCCTCCACAATTTTGGCGGTTTTTAATCCAAGTCTTTTGCACAAAATTCTTCTCTCGCCAGCTTTAGCTTTGGGTTCAAGCCAAACCTTAGCCAGATTACAGATGTCAAGATGTTTTATTTATATAGATATAGAGCTTTATTTTGGTATCTCAATGGGTCAAGCGTCGTCCCATTGTTGTGATTATATAATAATTATTATTCGCAAGCTAATAATAACTCGAGATCGAGTTTATCCGAGATGCGGATCAATTCGCAGAGGTCTGCAACATTTTCGTTTGCTTAGGCAATTAGCACATTCGATAACAGTTCACTTCAGTTCCGACGGCAAAAAGGTTAGCAATGCTGCCTCTCCTGCTATATATTACGGATATTATTCGATGCCACACACGTTACACGTTACACGTACGGAGATTTCACGATGTTCTCCCCTCTCCGGTAGAGTTGGAGATGTCTGGAGCGGAGCGTAGCGGACGCGAGATGTTGTTACAGCTTCGAGGCCACTGCGCAAACTGCCGGCGCTCGAGGTTCGAGCTCAGGGATCTGGCTGACTGAAGCGATTCATGCCCGGGCCCACCACCACACGCTCACATGCTCACAGGTAAACTAACACAGCACAGCAACTGAAGTGAACCACCACCACCACCAGCAGCAGCAGCAGTAGCTAGCATCCCGTCCAGACTCAACTCGACCGAAAACCCGCTCAACTGGTTTCTGAGTCGCTCCGCCGTCGCCAGCTGTCGTGCTCGGGAATATGGTGGTGGCTCTCGATTGGCCAACCTAACCACGCCCCTTGTTGCCGGGAGAACGAGTTCCGGACCGGCGTCCCCCATTTTGAGTGCTTTTACCCCGCGACATCCCACTGGAACAACGTTGCTTCTTTTGGCCAATTGAGTGCGCCGGCGCGTGCCAACACGGGCCACTTGTGAGTGGGTGAGTGAGTGGGAATCTTGAGTGTGGAGCGAGTGGAAACCGGCGGAGTCCCAATGGCTGGGTTGTTGCTTACGGTGGTGATGTTGCTGTTGGGTTGCTGCTGGGTTACTCTTCATGTTGCTGTTGCTGTTGCTGCTGTCTTTGCCATTATTGTCTATGTTGCTGCTGTTTTAAGGAATTTCTGGTGATGTTGCTATTAATGTTGATGTTGATTTTACATCTTTATTTTTTTGTTTTTAATGTTGCTGATTTATTTGCAATTTCCACTGATGATACTGCTTATATAAGCTTTTTATGTTGCTGTGTTTATTTTCTGATGTTTTTGTTTTAAGTCTTAATACTGCTGTATTTATTTCTTCATGATATTGTTGCCTGTTTTTATTGATGATATTTTCAACAATATTGCTGCTGCTGTTTTTCATATCTACATTAATTTTGCTGCTTTTGTTGGAGGTTTATCTTATAATGTAGCTACCTTGGTTACTGTTGCTGCCAAGTTTTTTCTGAAATAAAATATCTTGCTAACGCAGAGGATCTACATATATACCCTTGGAGGGTATTAGAATTAGAAAATTGCAATGGCAGTAAATAGTTTTCGAATTTAATTGCAAGTTCCAAGGACTTATTTTCAGTGTATCTGTTAATTTTCTTGTGATGTTGATGCTGTTTCTAAAGCTGTTGCTGCTGCTGCTGCTACACTCGTCAGATGTTGCTTGGCAATGTTTTTGTTGCCTCTCATGTTGCTGCCATCAAGAATGAATGGAAAATCGAGAGAAAACCGAGGGAAAATGCGGGAAACGGAACTTGCACTCCGCCGCACTTGACTTTTTTGGGGTCAAACCGCTTGTCGAAGGGGAAATGAGTTGCCAGTGGAGTTTCCTCTTTAGTTATTTGTTGATTTTTATTTTGATTTAAAAATGGGCAATGCTAAATTTAAAATTAAACAATTTTTGTATTAAGATTATTATCTAGGACCTTAAATACTTCACTTTTATGATGACAACTTGCTTTTAAATTCCCCCTCAAGTTAGGATCCATCAAAAGTATAAAGTATGTCTGCCTTTGTGCTCCTTATCCTTTGATTTAAGCCTGAGTTTAAGCTCTGTATTTAGCTTACCGCTCTCCATCGGATTTTCCTTTGACTTTTCGCAGCTCGCAGGCACTTTAACCATTACTTTGTGCCATTTTTCATCCAGTGTCTCCTCGGTCGTGGGCTGTCTTTTAAAGCCGCTTGGCATTCAATTGGCATTTGCCTGTCGCCATCACCCAGCGGAGCAGTGGATTTCCCTCACCCACTACCACTGCCCCTGCTTCATTCGCCGTTTTCTTTTTTTTTTTTTTTTGCTTTGCTCACGTTATTTAAGGATTAACATCATTTTATGCTGCCTCGCAATGCCTTTTTTGCAGGATTAAATGCTGCCGTCTGCTGGCTCTCGTTCTCCTGTCACTGCACTCATCCAAAAACAGCTTTATTTGAATTTAAATTTTTATTTCTATTTAAATATTAAGAAAGTTTGGTTTAAGAAGATCTGTTTTAGAAAATTTATATTTGGAATATTGTAATAAATATTTTTAAAATATAATCTTAACAGAAGAAAACTGCATTTCCTGTAAATTTTGTAGAGTTTCTTAACCTAATATATTATTTACTATTTTAAAAGATATTAACTACTCTCAAAAGATAATTGAGACTCAAACTTATGACTTAAATGAAAGGTATCCTAAATTTTTTCCGTGTTCGCCTTCCACTTCAACACCCCCTTTCCACCCCCATCTCCGCCTCCCTCCTTTCGCTCCTTTGAATTGATTGCATTGCACTTTTTCTCGCTGAAAGTTGTTGTTGCTGCTGTTGCATAGTTTGCTGATGCGCCGCCTCCATTCCATGGCTACAAAGTGATTTTTATGGCTTTCTGTCTGTGTGTGCGTATATGCCCGTGTGTGTGTGTGAATGCAAATGTTTACGTTTGTGTGCGAGAGTGTGTATGGGTGTGTATTTGAGCGCACTTTGATGTTTCCGCATTACAAAGGCGGCACTTTAATAGCGGCGCAATTTATCAAAAGGCAAACCAAAAAGCTCGACAGCAGCTGGTAGCTTTAACACGCATACGCCCCGTGGGGTGCCACAGAAAAATTGAACAAGAAAAACTAGAGAAACTAGGGGTATCAAGGGTCTAATTGATTCACAGAAGAGACTATTAAAAAGTACAATTTTGTTGTATTTTAAAAACGAAAAATTTAAATACATTTTACTTAGCTTCTTTATAAATTATTTCTTAAATAATAGTAATAACCACAAACATACCCCTTTAAAATCCTTAATATAAACCCCCTTTAAAAACATATATTATCCAACAAAAAAAAACCCCTTGACTATTCACCATCTATCAGCACATCGAAGCGCAGCCTTCGTCTTATCCTGGACCACATCTGCTTTTGGGAACCAACCAAGTCCAATCCAGAGGCTCTAAATTGATTAACAGTAGCCTAGCTCTTGGACCTAGGTGGGGAGATGTGAAAGAGATGCTGTCAACGCTTCGGCGTTCCCGGAATGCCTTCCATTTACATGCCATAATTTTTAAATGTCACCCGTTTACAAAGGGCTTGACCATTTGATTTCGGCCGCCAGTTCCAGTTCGGGCCCTCGTCGCGACGAACAGGTTGAACCTACGGTTTCGGGGCAGGTAGTTCTGATCGGGAACCCCAAATGAACTCATCCTTTTCACTTCTCTTCCTCTCTGTCTTTGTTCGATTCCATAGACCAGCGATATTATATTTATTTAGATCTTTATTGAGCTGCAACCTGTCGTAGCCGCAGTCATTTTTGGGTTTCGGGTTTTGGATCTTCCCATTTTGTTGGCAGATTTATGTTCTGGCCTCCATCCAGATATTGATCTAGGCGATACCATCGAAGGGCTGACCAAAAGTAACGTAACTCTCTCTGCATGAGAAGGCACAGTGAAAAAAATAATTCATACTTTTATTATTTAAAAAATTGTATGCTTTGTATGCTTTAAAATTGTTTTTTTTTATTATTATTTCTGGTCTCACTACCTTTGCCTTTGTACCTACCTACGTTTGTATTTTGGTATCCTCTTTACCAGTAATATTTTCTTTAATATTTCTTATAATTCCCAAGTACTTTTTCTAGCATAAAGCTTTTTATAAGAAATCTATGTAAGGAATAAGACGTTTGAAGAGTAATAATTCATAGCTTAAAACTTACTATATAGAGATTTCATAGAATTACTTTACTTACTTTGAGTTTAGAAAGCAAATTAAATATAATTTTCCCACAGTGTCCCTTTCTTTGATCGGTGAAAATTTCAGGGTAATTTGTTGGCTCCGTTTTCAAATTGTTTTTGTTGGCCGGTTGCTTGGGTTTTGAGGACAACGACAGGCTCTTGCCCAAAACTGTTGGTGGCATATTCGATTGTGTGTGCGGCTACCTATTCCGTCGCGCGTGTTATGAAGATGTTAAGAGATCCCCGATGCCCTGGTCAACCCCTGAAATATGTCTTAATTGTCCGGGGTTAGGGCCAGTTATGGAATGGACATAGCCTTTACTCCTACATATAGTTCACCGGCTGTTTGCACAACTCTCCTGTTTGCTCAAGTTTCGTTTAATGGCTGGGTTTTTCCTTTTCTTTTTTGGGGTAACATGTGCCAAAGGACACATCAATTTGTGGTGGTAAACGACTGTCCAATGCGTTCTCATAGTCCATAAATCATTTGCCCAACAACTTGTTCTATTTGGCCAGGAAATACAATTCATGTTTCATATCCAGTGGGAGAAATAAAATCCTATAAACAATAAAGTTGTTCTCTAGGGATTTTTTAAATAATAAAGAGCTTAGAGCTTAGCTGAGAAATTTCCACACTTTAAACAAGAAAGGAAACTAACTTTGGGAAGCCGAAATTTGTATACCCTTGCAGTTTGCCATAAGATCATGGCATCGAATCGAAAAAAGATCATAACTAAGCCAAAAAAGCTTTAAATTATATTCGGAAAGCATTTCTATGTTACTTTTTTCTAAGTTAATAAATCTGTATATTAAATAAATTTTTTCGAGAAATCAAAATTTTTGTTAATTTTCGAAAATTTTAATAATGTAACCCCTTATAAAATTTATAAAAAATTGGATACCTTTTTTTTTTTACGGAGATGGCTATAAAGACTCGCCTGTTGATGCTGATCAAGAATATATATGATTTATAGGGTCGGAAATGGTTACTTCTGCTTATAATAATACCCTTTTAGGGTAAAAAAATGCGAAATACCCCCAAAAAATCAAACTCAATTTAGCAGTTTTTTGTTTTTTCTCCTTATACATTACGTATATATATATATATTTGTAATAACTCTCTAGTGTATATATAAATTAAAATAAATAAATACATTTTTTTGGTTGTGTGGTTTTTGTTTTGGTTTTTTCTTTTTTTTTTAATAATAATTATCATTACCATCGTCATCATTATATATCAATAGAGTTATCCTCGTCGGTAAAAACGCCGCCCTCGTCTCTCAATATTCTTTTGTGTCTTTATCTCATTGCATGCTTGGTTGTTCGAGTTGCTGGTTGCCGTTGTTGTTGTTGTTGTGGTTGTGGTTGTTGTTGTGTTGGAATTACAATGTTTTACCAATTCAACCGAATTATCATGATGCAGTGTAGTAGTAGTGATATTAATCATAATAATAATCATAATAATAATAATAATAGTATATTGTATAACATATGCCGCTTGCTGTGTGGATTCCTGCCTCCATTTGCACATTCCCCAAACTCTACCCCAATTCTCCCCCTTAACTTTCACAACATTCTCTCTCTTTAGTCGTCAACGATTTTTTGTGGTTTATTTTAACAAACAGAGCAACAAACAAAGAAATGCACAACAGGAGCCACATGTTCGATATGCTCCCCAGGATACCATCTCTCTAGATCTCTCTCTCTCTTTCTCTGGCGCGGGACTAGCCAACAAAGCGTTTTCTGTGCTTATCATAATATAATTACTATTTTCTTCGGTATTCTGGAGTTTTGTATCTTCGTAATTGCCGAATCTTGAGCAGTTTTGGTTCACTAACTTACTTGGTACTGTTTTGTGTTATCCGGCTATATAGTATATGTATATGTAATGCTATATGTGAGTTATCAAGTGTTTGCAAGCCAAGTCTCTAGCCGAAAGCTATTTATACTTAAAGGTTAATGTCAATGAAAGGGGGATAATGGAAAGGAGATAATGGAAATGCGAATGATAAATGATCCTAGGCTGACCTACTTACTCGCTATCATGTATATATATACTCGTAGTCGCGTTTCAGATTCTTGTCGTTTTGTAAATTATTGTTATGTACATTTTTAGACATACAGTTCTAGAAGTTCCGAGCGAGTCCTGCCAACACACATGCACACACACACAGAGTTTTCGTTGTACAAAAATCAGGCAAATGAGGCAAAAATAATCCAAAGCTGAAAAGGAAAATAGCGAAATCCAGGCGAAGACAATCATAAGTAATAACGAAAGAAAGGCTTTAACTTTTAACTAATCATGTGGCTTCTCTTTTTATTATATACTTTTCGATTTTCTTTTCTTTTTCTCTGTTTTTTTCACTTGCCTATTATATTATTTAGATGGTACATATACATATGTAGTTTATACGCTAAGCTAATTATTTTGTTTAACAATAAATGTATATAGCTGCTTGACTGCTCCATCCTTCAGTTTCTCTTGGTTTTTATTATCATTATCGTTATTATTATTATTACTTTGCTTATGCTTAACAACGAAATTTTTTAGCTGCAACTTCTTTGCAATTAAGGAACAGAAAAATTATAAGGATATTCTATTTCGAAAGAACATAAACGTAATAAGGAAAATATTTCACAAAATCAAAAATCAAATGTAACAAATTTTCAATAATTAAAATTACAGAAATAATAATTAATAATTGACTCGCTAAATTATAGATTTCAATAAGCAGATTTGGTGGCCTGTGTCGCAGAGAGACTTTCCCGTCGAAGAAGAGCTTTTACACTTGAATTTTGCTGGACAAAATTAGATATAAGACTCGCGCAGCAGCAGCAGTCCGGGTACGAGTCCGGGTCGGGGTCAGTCAGTTGCTGTTGAGTTTCTGTTCTTGGCTTTCGGTTGAGATTTTTAAAATAATTAAAACGTATTCAATTAAACACACCAAAAAGCAAGGCGACTTGGTAATTAGTTGACTTTTTTTCCTCGTTTTTGGTAGCAGCTTTTGGAAATATATTTGAGAATTCCGGGAGATTGGAAGAGTGCAAGTTCAAGTCCGGGTCAAGAGTCCTCAGTCCGTCGTTGTGTGTTTTCATTTATTGCTTCTTCTTCGGCTTCTTCGGTTCTTCGTTTCTTTGTTTCTTTATATTAAAGACTATTTTTGTAATGGCACAAAATATACAGCATTCAATTTACTTCCTTCTTTCTTCCTTTATCCTGTTCTCTCCCTCTCTCTGTCTCTGTAGCGGATCAGTTGTGGTAACTTAACTCTATAGAGGCTATGCTTTGTCGGTTCCCCCTTTCCGTTTCTTACTTAACTCCTCCGGCTCCTTTATAGTTCGGTTTTGGTTCCAGGTGCCACGATTTCTTTTCCTTTCCAGCTACTGCTACCAAAATGCCCGACAACTCTCTGCGGCCAGCACTCGACGAGGTTCCTTGCCTCCAGCCATCCTTTTATCCATTTATCCGTTATCCGTTATCCGTTCATCCGCTCCACTTGCTCTCCTAGTATTATGGTTGTCAACTACTTTATGTTCCACTAGATTAGGTTGCTATTTTTATATTTATCTTAGGTATGCCGTTATGTTTATGTAGTTTTTGTTTTGCTTTTGGGTTTCCTATATATTGGAGTTTTCCGGCTGGCTTTACCGCGGACGCGAACCTTTGTAGTTCGGGTTCGGATGGCGACTGGGATGACGCGCTGGAAGGGGAAGATATACAAAAGTTAATTGCAAGTCGGAAATACATTTTTAAAATATTTATTGGACTCAATATTCTAAAATTATAAATAACAATAATAAAAAAACTAGTTTAAAAATTTAAAAAAATGATTTATAGCTTTGGTTTGGTTTTTAAAAACTTTTTCTTGCTCAAAAAATTATACAAACATCGATAAATATCGATTTATTATGATATATTTATTTCATTACATTAATTTTAAACTCACCTTGTATCATCATTGTGGGATACATGCCGGCCACCTGCGCCATTTGCGGCCGGATATCATTCGACGGCGACCGTCGACTGTTGGGCAAGGCTACCGAGGGCTAAACGAAGGAAACAGACACCGATTATGGTCCACTCAAGCTCAAATGGATCTCAAGGGATACTCACATGCGCAAAGTACGTCTGGCCGTACTTGAAGTATACACCGGCGGACGCCCCATTTGGATTATAGCCGCCAAGGGCGGCCGCAGCGGCCACGCCGCTGAGAACCGCTGCTGTGGCCTGCTGACTGCCAGCGGCTGCGGCAGCGGCAGCAGCGGCGGCACTATGATGCAGCTGGGCTGTGGGAATGTGCGAGCGGGCGCCGCCGCCGCCACCTGGTTGCGGTCCACCATTCGAGCCAGCCGCTGGCCCAGCAGCACCACCAGTTGCACCGGCACCACCGCTACCCAGATAAATGGCGGGCGGTGAGGCAGCATTCAGGGCAGCTCCGGTGGCCTGGTCCAGGACCACATAGCCGCCGGAGTGACTGGTGACCAGGGTTGGCTGTGGAGCAGCGTTGGGCGTGTTGGCGGCACTATTGTTGTTGCTGTTGCTGCCAGCAATACTGTTGGGCGAGTTGTTGCTGCTCTCGTGGCTGCCGCCACCGCCGCCGCCGTTGCCACCATTGGCGCTGGGCGAGTTGCGCTGGGAGACGCTGCGCCGATAGTCCTGATTCTGGCTCATGGACTTCTGGCTCCGGAAGCTGGCGGCTCCGGCATTTAGGCGAATGGGCGGCTTGGTCTCGTAGCTGCCGGGATTTGTCGAGCTCGTCGCATAGCTGGGCGCCGGCGGCGGGGGGCCACTGATGAGCGGCAGCTGGTTGGGCTTGTTCTCCCGCTTGCCACCCATGGCATGGGGAGGCGGTGGCCCGCGATGGTGATAGCTGGTGGTGTTGCCACCGCTAGTGGCTCCACCGGAAGACGAGGAGGCGCCTCCTCCTCCCAGGCTCACGCTGCTGGGTGAGGCACGCGGCGTTGGCTCGTTGTTGGAGTTGAGAAGCGGCGTCTTGGCCCCGGAGGGCATGCCACCCAGGGGAACCGAGTGGTGTCTAGGATTGTAGCCGCCGGGATGATAGGGTTTGCGCACTCCTCCTCCCACTGTCTGTGCTCCCGATGCTCCTCCATTGTTTCGCTTTTCGTAGGGTGAGTAGCCGCCGCCACCGCCGCCGGCCTCGTTGCTGCTCTGGCTCTGGTAGTAGTGCGCCGTGGAGCTGTTACTGTGGTAGCCACCGCCGCCTCCCCCGGCACTGCTGCTGCTGCCACTGCTATTCCCATTGTTGCCGGGATGTGCTGGCGGCGTACTAAACAGCGGTGCCTGTCTTCCCGGAGCCGCTGGCGTACTGGGTGCCGATTGCGAGGTCACCTGATCCATGGCACTCCCACTGGCCGCTGGATAGAAGGGAGCCGCCGTGATCAGTGCGTGATGTGGCCCCGCCTGTGGCGGTGGTGGCGCCTGCTGAACCACCTGAGGAGCTGTGGGTGGACCACCACCGGCTGCTGCTGCTGCTGCCGCCGCCGCTGCCGCCGCATAGGGGAAGATATTCGTTGGGATCAACGCGGTGGCATGTTGGGCTGGCAGCGCGTACACATGTGCCGCTCCCGCCGCACCACTGAGATCCGAGCCAGCCGCTCCTCCACCGTGGGCCAGCGTCAGCGTGGGCACCGCATGATATGTGGTTGTGCTGGCCGCCGGAGCAGCAATCAGCTGGGCGGAACCGGCCGCCCCATGATGCCCACCAGCACCACCACCGCCGCCACCGGCATGGTGGTGGCCCACCGAACTGGGCGGGTAGCTGCTGGGATTGTAGTGAATGGATCCACCGCCGGGCGTACGCTTAACACGTCCTCCATAACCGCTCGAGGAGCTCACCACAGCACCGCCATTGCTCGTCTGCTGCTGCTGCTGCTGATGCTGGTGGTTATTGTGGTGCTGCTGCTGATGCGGCTGGTGGTGCTGTTGTGCTGACACCACCGCTTGAGGACCAGCCGCTGTTCCAGCTCCCGGCGTGTGAGCGTGCGTGTGCTGCACCTGCTGCTGCACTGGGGGCTGGGTGGCCGCCACCATGGGCGCGGCAGCCACCGCCTGCTGGGGCAGATAGTACGAAATGGGGTGGTAATACGGATACGAGTATTGGATCGGATACGGGGCCATGGGCAGCTGCTGGATCTGGGCACCGCCGCCGCCGGGTTCGCTGGAGTAGATGAGCGGCGCCTGGTAGATGGGCCCGCCATTGGGTGCCGCTGCCGTTGCAAACTGGGCCGTCGGATAGGCAGCCGCCGTTGCCATTGGCATCACCGTGGTCGCCGTCGCCGGTCCTCCTGGTCCCGCCTGATAGATGGCCTGCGCCGGTATGAGACCCTCGCGCGGCTGCTGGGCGGGATCGAAGACAGGTATCATGTAGGTGCCGCCGGTTAGCTCGCCGCCAGCCTCCGGCGAGGCGAACAGCGTCTGGGTGGGCGGATGGCTGCTGGTCGTCAGCTGGAAGAGCGGCTGTGAGGCGCCGCCGGCACTGGCCACGCCGGGCTGAGGATAAGCGGCATATACCATGCCCTGCGGCACCGCATAGATGCTGCCATCGGGCTGTAAGGAATAAAGAGTTTGTATCCAATTAAAAACTAGGTGTTTAGCTTAGACTTACCCCCTGCTGATATGTGGTGGCGCAGTAGGGCGCCGCCCCGTTGGGCGTTGTGGTTGTGTGAAAGACGGTGGATCCATCCGGCGCTTGATAGCTCTGCGTATACGTCCAGGTGGTGGTCTTGGGCTCCTCAACAACGGCCACACTGGGTCCATGACTCTGGCTGGGCGTCTTAACCTCGCACTGGCTGTAGGGCGTGGAGCTGGGCGAGACGGACTGGAGGTCACAGTTGACCTGCGTGGCAGCAGCCACCAGAGGCTGCAGAGGCAGAGGCGTCTGGCTGGCCGGCGGCAGAAGGTCGGATGAAGCAGCCGAGGCGGAAGAAGAGGGTCCAGCCAGCGGCTCCTGCTCCTGAGGCAACTCCTGCTGAGCTCCGGCAGCTCCGTCCAGTTCCAGCTGCTTCTCACCCAAAGCACAGCAGGCGGGTATATTGGGACTGGTCGCCTGGTTCTTGTACTTTTGCACCTCGATACGATCGTAGTTCTTCGTGGAGATGGAAGTGGTAATGCTCAGGCAGGCCGTGGCACTGGCCAAGCTATCACAATCGTCACCCTTGACGCTGCCTCCATCCTGCTGCTGCTGCTGCGGCTGCTGCTGCTGGTCGTAGCTCTCGTATCCTTCGGAGCACTCCATGCCCGGTGATTGGGTCTCCTCTGCGTAGCTCTCGGTGGAACTGCAGGAGAGCTCAGTGGTGACATACTGCTGTTGCTGCGGTGGTAGCTGCTGCTGCTGCTGTTGTTGCTGCAGCTGTTGCTGATGCTGATGCTGCTGCTGCTGTTGCAACTGTTGCTGCTGCAAATGCGGAGACGATTTGCGATAATTGTTGTAGCCACCGGAGTTGGAGTTGCCCTGCGACTGGTACTGATTGCCCCCCGTGTGCTGGAGCGCCTGGTTGGGCGGCAGGTTGGACGGGTCGTAGTGGTAGATGGAACTGCAAAGGGTTTATTTAGATATAAAAACAAATATTTCACTTGGCTAAGGAACAACTGAATAGGGTTGAGTGTGTCTTTTGGTAAGTATTTTCTCGCTCGGCAGCATGCAACGTTCGAATAGACAAAAGTAAGTAGAAAGATTATAGAGCGGCGATCAAAATAATAAATTTGTGTGGCTTTACTTTATTTATTTTTATATTATTTATAGTTTATTTATTTAAAAAAAAATACTTTGATTGCAGCTCTATAAAGTAAATAAAAGGAAAGTACAGTCGGCACAAGCGGCTGCTGGCAAAAGTTGCCAGGGTTTTTGCTCTTTGTATAATTTATTTTGAAATATTTTTTTTGTTGCAGTGTATTTTGGCGACGCGACGGCAGCGACAGCGACAGCGACAGACATTTAGGATTATATATAAAAGTAATCGAAAAACAACAACAACAAATGGTTTGATCGACTGATTGATTGATACAATGCGAAATGCAATTTGAACGAACAACAATTAGGATAAGACGACAACACTGGCAGACGATACACGGATACACATTCATTCTTGGGAGTTATCGATCAACGCTGGAGGCAAGGCAAGCTTGGTGATTTGGTTTTTGGTAATGGAAAGGTGAAGTTCTTAGGTTGGCTTCGAGAGGAAAAGTCCGATATGATATATGGGCAAAAATAAGGCGCTCAAAATCATATCGAAAATATCGTTTTATATATCGAAATTAAAAATCTGAAAAATAGCGCAGGTAAATGCTAATTTATTTATGACTCCCTTTTTCAGATTATTTTTCTTCGATATTTAAAACAAAACATCAATTTATCGCACATATCGACTTATATATCGACTTTTACGATGCAGTATTGATATATTATGATATGATATCAAGTTCCGAGTGGCCTCTGTTTCGGGGTTTTCAAATGTGTGTGAGTGTGGTGGTGTGAAAGTGAGAGATAGAGGCACAGATCGAGAGATAGAGAGAAATTGAGTGGTGAGAGGCGATTAGTTATAATCGATATTTATTCGATAGCAGTTGGTGTTGCACTCGGTGTTGGTTAATTTAGTTCGAGTTTAGGCAGATAATTTACAAAAACAACATCAACAAGTCGGCACGAAAAATGAAAAGCTAAAAATGTTGCATATTTCACATATATAAGAACGTATTAATAGTTGTAATAAATAATATATATATAAACATAGCTATAGTTATATATTAAATATTTTTTTAAATATTTGCTAAATATTTAATTAAGCTTCAAGCAATTATTTTAGAAAAAAACATTTGTATATATTGGAAGTTACTCTTTGAAAATGGTATGTCTAAAAAATTTCTTTGAGTTGGCTAATTTTATAGTTTTTTGTAATTTTAGATAATCTGTTAACTTTTTACTTTTAATATTTGCTGAGAAAATTATTTAAAATGTTGTTTTTAAATATAATCATTTTTACTACAGCTGTTTTGTTTTACTATTAAATATATATAACTTTTATAAGGATAAGGTAAACGAATACGGAACTATATCATTAAAAAATAGATATATATATAACATATATAACTGTGCCCTAAAGCCGCATTTGTCGCTCTTTCTATTCTAGTTAGAATGTGTAAGTCGAAGAACAAATAAATAAAGCATTTGCAGAATTTGTTTGGAAAATACGAAAATTTTTGCAGCGATTTTTGTATATTGTTATTAATATTATTAATATTTTTTTAATTGTTTGTGTGGTTTTAATTTGCTTTGGTTTAGTTTTTGTAAATTACCCGTCTGCATTGACAATTGGTTGGAGGGTTTGCGGATCAATGAGGAGGCTGCCAATTGGCACATTCGAAATGTCTGTGACGGCCCAGACGAGTCCCGATGTCCCCGAGGAGTTGGACGACGACGACGACGACGATGCCGATGCCGACCCGGACGCGGCTCCCACTATTCCCAGGGGCGGCGATGTTGCGCCTGCTGTGCCTGCCTGTGCTCCAACCACGGATACCCGGCTGTGGTTGTGCCCATGGCCATGCCCATGCCCATGACTGTGACTGCTATGGCCATGACTGTGACTGGGCGGAGGCGGATGGTTCAGCTCCGGCGTCTGCCTGTCGCTGCCGTAGCCCGTGGGCGAGGGCGTGACGGAGTCGGAGCGCACGGATTGGGTGCGAGTCTTGTAGCTGGAGTTGGTTGGGGAGGTTGGAGTTGGAGTCGGTTGTTGGATTGTTTAAAATGTTGGTTGTTGTTGTTGGTTGGTTGGTTGGTTGTTGGTACATTGTTGTTTCGTTTGTTGTTGTTGTTGTTGTCGGGGAATTGGCATACAAAAATTTTGATTGATTTTGGTTTGTTTTTTTTTTCGTATTTTTTAGTTTTCAATTTTAAATTATTTTGAATTTAAATAAAATGGGGAGCGAGAGCGATTTTGAGTTTGGGTACATGGATATGGTTTTAACATAAATTTATTTTAGTTCACCGGTCCCACTAGGTATTTTTTAATAGTATTCATAAAAAAAATAATAATAATTTAAGTAAATTTAAAAAATTTTATAAGCATTAAATTCTTTTAAATTGAAATATAAAAACCATGGATCGCAAATAAAAGTCAAAGTAAAATAAAAATTAATTCTAAAAAATTGGTATTATGGTTATTTTATTTATTTATTTATTTTTTTTTTTTAATTAAATTGAATTATAATTAATAATAATAATTAATAATAATTAATCAGGGATCGTAACCTGATTAAACGCAAATAATTTCTATTGAGATGTATATCGATAATATCGATGAAAACATTGGCATATTAATCGAAAAAAATATCCCTTTCATATCGAAAATATCAAAAACTAAAGAAATCTTCTACATCCACTTAGTTTTAATTAATTATTATTAATCTTTCCTAGACCTAGTGGTTCCGGTTCAACATTTGAACAAAAAACAACAATTTGAGGCTTTTAGAGCACACTCACCCACTGCTGGAAGGTGACAGCCGCCATGGTGTGGAGGTACTGCCAGTGGAGTCCTGCTTGACGAAGCCGCGTCCGCTCTTGTTCGAGTTTGTGGAATCACCGCGCGGAAGGGAATTGTTGCCGGGACCACCGGAACTGGGCGGTCCACCATAGTTGCCAAAGTTGTGGGACTTGGGCACGGCTCCGCCGCCCGAACGCATAGAACCATCCCGCGATTCCGTGGACTATAAAGTAAAGATTTAATTTAATTAATTATATTAAATTAATTTAATGAAAGTCCTTCCATACATTCTGCATTTGCAGCATCTTTCCATTGGGCCTCTTTGGCCTGGGCGGCTGCTGGGATTGCTTCTGCTGTTGCTGCTGCTGCTGCTCCCAGCCACCGTAGCACTCCTCGTCGCCACCGCCACCGGAATAACCATCCTGGGCGCCGCCAGTTCGACTAAAGATGCGACTACGCGCCCGATCATAGTCCTCCTCGCGCTCCTCAAAGCTCTTGGCCTTACGGTCCAGGGAGAGCGGGCATAAGTAGGGCGACTGGCGCACCTCGTCGAAGCTGTGCGTGTCCCGCTTCAGAATCGATTTGCGTGCATCGTCGCGCACCAGCGACTGGAAGCGTATCTGGAAATCAAAGTATTGTATAAATTAGGGATAATTATTCAGTTTTATAGCTGATGTGTGTGTACCTCTGGTATGCGCGTGCCCTTGGTGACGGCCACAATCACACACTGCTGTGTCTCGGTGTCCACATTATGCTCCATGCCAAAAAAGGCGGCGGTGCGATGGATCAGCATGCGATTGTAAGAGGAAGCGGGCGGAAAACGATACTCACAGCCGCGACTGCAAAAGGGGAAATTCATTAATTATACACACATTTTTTGTTGCTCTAGGATCTACAGATTCTTGACTCACCTATTCTCCTGAACAAACTCCATCAAATCCTTCTCGATCTTAAGCAAGATATTGCGATCCTTGGGATTCTTGTTGAGTGTGTCGCGAAAGAACATTAGGAGATCGGTGCCACCATAGTCCGTGTACTGTTCGCTCGAGTTCTCTGATTGATGAAAGACTAGAATCAGTGAGTGGATGAGCCGGCGACACACACAGAAAGCCGATAACACTTACCGCGCGATATGAAGCCCGAGGTGTTGTTGCTGCTCGAGTTGTTGGAGTTGGACACGTTTCCTCCGCCTCCTCCTCCTCCATTGTTGCCCCCGTCAATGCTGCCGGATGAGCTGCCTCCGAGATTCTTCAAGCGCGGCTTGTTACCCTTGGCATTGGTGTTGTTGTTGGCTCGATGCTTCTTGTTGCCGCCAGCTCCCCTTGGCTCGTAGTGATACGGCTCCTCGTCATGGTTATTGCTCAGATTACTGTTCTGGCTGGACATCTCGTGACGCTCGTGGCGTTCATGTCGCTCTGCCGCCTTGTAGTTCATCCCAGAGTTGTATATTACACCCGTGGAAGAGTTGCTGCCAGTGCTGTTGGTGTTGTTCTGATGCTTCTGGATGTCCAGGCCATTGGTTTTCAGATCCACAACATACTTTTTGCCAGCGGTGTTGTTATTGTACTCCATGCCACTGCCATTGCTATTGGTGCGATTGTGCTGTCCGCCGGATTTCTTTGGTGGCGATAGTTTTGGGAACTCTGCCTCATTGCTGAGCGGGACATTCTGCTGCGGCTTCGGGGGCGACTGTTGCTGCTGCTGCTGCTGACTAGTGACAATCACCGCAGGTGGCGCCTCCATCAACGGCGAGTTGCCCCTTCCAGTTGATTGTGCTTTGCTGTTGTTGTTATTGCTGATGATGGCATTATTGTTGTTGTTATTATTGTTGCTATTGTTGTTTTCTTGGGCTTCCCCCTGGAGCTGCTCGGAGGCGGCGCGCGGCGTTGGCGTGCGCGGCGGTGATGTCGACTCACGCATTGCATGGCTGCGTGTGAGATGTTTGCCCTTCATGTTGCCCTGTTGCAAGGAGAGAAAAAGAAATAAAGGGGCAATCAGAAGTCGTCGAGGGGTTGGAAAGGTAATTAGTTTCAAATTAGTAAACCAAAATGAAATGCCAAAGTTGACCACTACAAGTAAGTGTACAGTAAAGCCTTGTTATAAAGCTTTTTTCCTAAACAAAGACCAGCTTGACCCGATTTAAGGAAATGTATCTTCCATTTATGTAAAAAAAAATATATATAAAATTATTATAATTTAATTTCATTTCATTATTGTTCAACCACAAGTTTCACTTTACTAAACAAAGGCCTGCTTAAGCGTTATTTCAATGTGAAAATCCATGATGCAATTGTTGGCTCATTGAAATGTGAAAAACAAACTCGACGGCTCGACGGGCCCACACTCTCACCGGAAAAACCGAAAAGGTTAGACAGCCAAGGGAGTAAACTCCGCCTCCTGGCAGTAAAATATACCAAAGGATATATATACTATACTGTATACTTTATAATACCCCACATTCTTGCCAAGACTCGGATTGCCTTTTGACATTATCCGCGCGACCTGAAGGACAGAGGACATCGAACGTTATGGAGGATGGGGAGTTCGTTCTCAGTCAGTCTGTCAGTCGGTTCAAGTTTAGTCATCACATTAATTTGTTTCTTGTATTATTTGTTTGCCTCGTTCATTGATTTTCCCAAGACTGACATCATTAATCAGCTGGTTGAAGTCACTTGAAAGGTGGCGATTGGGCTAAATTAACACTTGAAGTCTCAAGGAAATGAAGTGAAATGAGGGAAATCAGGGTTAAAATAAGAGCAAAAGAAATATCTACAAATAAAAAATATATATTCTAACCTGTACTGGTATTTATTCATTTGCCACAAACACTAAACCCAACTTAATTAACAGGAAATTGACTGCCTTTTCTACTTAAAAGAAAAGCTTCCGAGTTGCCTCACCGCAGGCAAAAAAAAATTCCCCGAAACTGCTGAAATACTGAATTATAAAACTGATTTCCTGGAATCTGATTTGCGCCCATTTAACTTTCAATGTGCGGGGGAAAATCAATAAATCGACCTTGGAACCACGCAGCAGCAGCAGCAGCAGCAGCAGGAGCAGCTGCCAGTGAATGGTCCCAAAAATCGTTCTAACGGGGAAAAACTCTAACACACACATAAACAATGATTGACGATAAATCCTGTATGAGCATTTAACCAAGGCAACCGACTAGGGGCCGAAAAGGGGTGTCGTCCAACACCCACCCACCCAACTCATACATACATAAACCTTGAACTCTGGTGTGTGCCTGGCAAAAAGAGGGTTTAGAGCCGTCTGGGATTGTGGGGCGGCAGTAACTGACTGCCAGGAGCCAGGAGCAATCAGAACCACGTTTACCAATTGCACACACTGCACTCTCTTCGGGGTCGATTGGGGAATTTCCAGCTATTGCGATTCGCAGAATATACATATAGTAATCGCCATCCCATACCACCCACCCACCATTTGGACTGCCAGTGACCTGACCCAGTTTATTAGACATTTTTTGGGCGTGTATCCTCTTTGCTCGAGAGTTCAGTTCATGGCTGCATTTATTTCGCTGCGAGAGAGGAGATTGTCCCAGCGAGAGAGAAACGAGAGCAGAGTCCCGACCAGATGATGAGCGGAGAGGAGCCAGAGTAGAGAAGCCCAAAATGCAACTCGACACCTGACAAGATGTGACCTGACCTATATAATCCTCGCCTACGCCTGTCCGGGCATTTTCAAATTAACCTTATTTCTACATTCTAAAAGTTTTTGATACATAAAAACATACTCAGAGCTTAACTTTTGAATATTTTATGATGGGGAAAAACCAAGTGATGCCTTAAAATAATATTAATTTAAACGATTTATATTGTTCTTAAGGGAGAACCTTGTTCCCTTGAATTCAAAATTCTCTATGAAAGTCTATAAATATTTAAAATATCATTAACTTGACTCTTTTGTTTTTGCAAACATTAGTTATTAATTACAAAAGGTCCTGACAGCCCCAAGAACTATTAAATGTTTAAGTATTTAATAACTACTCAGACTTTGTTCGGGCAAATAGCTTAAAACCATTTGAAAAGGTTACACTTCAACTTACCCGTCTGTTGCCGAAGCTATTCTGGCGTCCCAAATTGGCAGCTCCTCCTGATCCGGATCCTGGCACTGTCTGGAACTCCTCGTTGCAGTTGTTGTTGCTGCTGCTGCAGTTGCTTGTGGTTACTGCAGCAACACTAGGGGCTGCAACAGTGGTGGCGGCGGCGGTGGTGGCAACAACAGAGGATGTTGCTGTTGTTGTTGGAACAGCAGTTCCAGCTGCTCCCGAAGATACAGAGGAAGATGCTGATCCTGTTGCTGCAGCAGGTCCGCTGGCAGCAGCGACTGCAGCTGCAACAACTACTCCTCCTCCTCCTCCTCCAAGTCCCACACCCGCTCCCACTCCGGAGGATGAGTTAGTGTTTGAGGCAACGGCGGCGTTGGCACTGGCAACAACTACAACGGCGGCCGCAGCGGCCGCTGTTGAGGCAGAAGCGGCAGAGGATAAATTGGTTGGAATATTCGTAGCTAGGGCTACTTGAGATTTTGTGGAACTCATAATCACAGTTTATGTCAAGTGTACTGAAATGGGAAATAAGAAAAAAGGGAGTTTAGTTAGTGAAACATTTGAAAACTTAAAAAAATAAATTAAATTAAAATTTAATATATATATTAAATTGATGAGGCAAACAATACGCAGGTTACAGATATTCACGTGTGAAACCCTTTCACCAAAGCTCATAAATAGATTTGACTTTAAGTATAATTATAAATTAAATGGATTTACAATAAATGAACTATAATTTCTATTAATTATTATTATATCCCAAGCTTTTGTCAATTGAAAATAAAAATTATTTTTAAATGGTATTATGACACTTAATTGATACAATTGTATATAATCTTTGCTTGATTTTTATTTGGGTAAGAATTTCCCTCATTTCCCTGTTCGTATTTTCATTGCCTTTTGTATAAAGCACTGGCAGTGTCATACAACCACAAAACATTTCAGAAAAATGTAATTATCACCCTTCTATAAATAAATAATTACCTCAATAAGTGAGTTAGACTATTGCATTTTGTTTACACGGTTTTATGTAGCTCCAAAAATTTGTTAACAAATTTTCGTTAATCTGTTAGATTTGGGTTAGTTGTTTGTCTTTTGTTCTGGTTTATGCTGTGTCTGCGGTTCATAAGAATTTCTGCATAGTTTCTTTATTTATTTAAGTATATTTGTACGAATATTTTAAAAGTTTTTTATCTTTTGTTTTTTGTTTTTTAGGTTTTCTTTTTCAGAAAAAAATCATATTTGTCGAAAAGTTGCGGCAGTGCAGTTGAGAGAATATATATTTGATATAAAAAAGAGGTTGAACCAAATAACTCTGACGCTGATGTTGTTTTTCACTCGATTTTCTTTGGTTTTTGTGCGACTTACGATTAGTTTACTTTTAGTTTAGTTTGTTTATAAGATGCAAGGCTTAGTATTTTGTAGATAAATAGTTATTGTATTGGATTTTTGGTGGCAAAAAACTTTGCGAAGAGAGGAAAAATAAAACACAACTTTTGGTTTTGGTTTCCTGTCTGTTTTTTTCTGTTTCGTTTATGTACTTTTTTCTTTGTAATTGAGTTTAAAACGTTTGGTTTTTATTTGGGGTTTGTTTGTTTTTTTTTTTTTATAACGTTGTTTATCACATTTACACCATATCACCGAAAATCAGAAGCTGCCCTCGCTTTTTTTGGTCTGTACACTTGCTTGATTTTCCCAGTTATTTTGTTTAAAAATTAATTCATTTATGCACTAAACACTTAAAGGGCTATTTCTATAATTAATTTTATAATATATATGTATGTATATTGTATAGTTAAAAATATTTTAGTTAAAGCTTTCTCTTTCTTGTTGTTTTGTGATTATTTCTCTCGCCTAATATTATGTTGTTATGTTATATTCTTCTTCCTTCACAATATTTCCTTTTGTTTATTTATTTATACGAAGGTTCTCCTCTGCGGTTCAGTATTTGTTGTTGTCTATATAGTTCAGGTTCTGTGAGGATTTCTTTGATTTCCTGTTGTTTCTAGTGGCACACATTATTTTACTATCTGCAAAGTCGTAGGAAGTTTATTTAGTAGAGCACGATATTTGAGGGATTTCCGCGCACGCAAGAGATATATACAGTGAGAGAGAGAGGGAAAGAGAGTAAGAGAGAAGCTGAGAGAAAGGGAGGAACTTAATAGGGAAAACACGCACACACACCAATAAAAAATATGACCTTGTTTACGATTTATTTTGATATTCAAAACTGCACGACGAAACGAAGTACCCAAAAGGCGAGAAAACCGATTTCATGATGCGAATATTGCCCTCGGCACAATTAAAAGGGTGGATTATATTCGCAAGCTCTCTCTTCAGCTCCTAAACTCCTCAGTTCCTCAGGTCCTTTGGCTCCTTGACGGTCCTTGTAGGGACTGGTTCAGGTTTAACACAATTATCTCGAGGCTTTGATTGCAGAGTAGGTAGCTAATATTGTTCACTTTTTGTGAGCATTAAAAGGGTTGCTCCTGGAACTCCCGAAAAATAATAAATGTTGCAGAATCCAATGATGTTTATCTGTCCGAGTTGAATGGACTTTGCATAAATAAATGAGGCAAGTCGGTGCTCGGTGTGGCAAGTAAAGAAATCTTCCACAAAAAGGGGCCACAATTTGTATTGCAAAAATGATTTTTTTTAATTACAAATTTCTGGGAAAAAATATGATTAAGAAGGGCAAAGGAAAATTCCCAAAAAAATGTAAAAGCAAGAAAGACTTTAAATCTAAGAAACCATTTTCTTGAATATATTATGTATAAACATTCAGAAAAGTTTAAAAACTGTTAGCTGACATACAAAATATTTTTTGTTACATATTTGCAAGCGCCAGTTGACTTTTGCCCTAGTTTTCCTTAGCAATTTTCTTTACAAAGGCTTATGGCATTAACCAATAAGAATTCATATAAGAACAAAAAATGCAAATATCAACAAAGAGAAAGTGAAAATAGATAAACGAAGGTTCCAAGAGTCCGCCCCTAAAAACACCTGACAACAAAAAAATAAAACCAAAGAAAATAAAAGAAAATGAAATGAAATGTCATGACAGTCGCACTTGAATCTTATATTCTGGGAAATACCCGCGAAAAAGGCGAAACGAGATTTGGAGAAGAATATAGAGAACACATACAGGAGAAGGACAGAGAAGAGGTGGAGCAGAATAGAGCAGAGAGATGGCAAGAGGAAGCAGGCAGGTGACAGATGACGTAGCCGCCTTAAAAAGAAACACGCATACGACGTGTGGCACACGACCAAAACGAAGGTGACGACGTCGTCTTCGCCTTCGTTTCTCCGCGTTTTCTTCTTGGAATGAGAATAAGTATGGAAACGAGGCAAAGGCAAAGTTCGCCGAGGAAAATTTGGGACAAGAGTCGGAAAATTGCATTCCCAGCGTAAAGCAGAAACAGAGGACGAGAGTTCCGTGAAGGGGAGCGCAGTGGTATCATCGCTTGCATGTGCCATGGCATTACGACTTGCTTTCGACTTGGCCTTCCCGCTGTTTACAGCTGCTCGCTCACTCACCCACACCTCCCTTTTGGCTGCTGCCACCCGCTCAAAGCGACAAACAAAAAGCTTCGCCGTACTTGCGAGGAGCGAGGAGGTGCTGCGAGCAGCGAGTACTAGGAAATGTGTTGCGGTTGTCTGCGGAGCGAAAGCTCCAAGGCGCCTGCGTGGGAGAAATTAAAAGAGAGGAACTCACAAGAGAGAGAAAGCCAGAGCCTGGCGGTATAGGCACTGGGAGAAATAATTAGGTAGTAACTAAAGAGACTCACAGAATGGTAGAAACACCTCTATAACATTTCTTCGATTTTTCTAGTTCGATTATTTTTATTAAGCTGCAAAAAATTCTAAATTCTGTTCATTTATGAAGAAATTATTCATTATTTAAGAAATTTTTAAGTATAAACACAAAAGTTTATACCAAAGTTTAACTGATCTCCCTATTTTTGTCCAAGTGTATTACTAGAAGAGAGCACCGCGTGTGCCTGCAATCCCGAAGCCCGAGCAGGAAGTGTCGCTGCGATGCACTCGCAAAGGCACCAAAGGAAGCGGCTAAGGACAGGGAAATCCGGGGGAAAAAGAGGCGCAGGAAAAACTTAAAATGGGCGAAATGGGGCGTGCACTTGCCACAAACCAAATAGTCAAATGATTATAATTTGTTGACACGCCGATAATACGTTCCCGCTAACATGCACTTTTCATCAGTTTCCCTCACACGGACACGGAAAAACTCTACTAATTTGTTCGACGAAACGTCACCGAATTCAACATAAGGCAGTGGGGAAAATGAGGAAAAAATACGAAATGAAAAACGAAAAAACCGAACACGAGCAAAATTGCCGAGCGCCCATATAGTATGTGTGTGTGTGTGTGTGTGTGTTTGTGTGGGGGCAAAACGTGTGAGACTGTGTATGTATAATACACCAAAAATGCCACAAAATAGCAGAAAAAAGAAAGATTGTCTTCTTCTAAAAACCAAATGAAAATTCCTCGCGACTCGAAAACATTTTTCGCAACACTCAGACACACACACACACTTATTTCTCTGCACTTTTTTGTATATATATTTTTAAACACACTCTGCTGCCCGGCGAAAGGGGCTTCCTTTTTATAAATGAGGAGCTTTACTTATATCCCATTTACTTCTCGGTGTCTGCGGTCTCAGCACTAGCACTATTCCAAAACCGATTTCCATTTCGATTTCGATTTGATATTGGAATTCAATGTTGCTTCTTCTAGTTTTTGTATAGTTTTCTGGTTTATTTATTGCTACGCGCGTGCCATTTTCAAGACGATTTGTTTTTTGAGTTTTTCCTTCGTTTTGGATGTTGTATGTTGAGCAAATCCCCTGTCCGAAATATAAAAGCCCAACTCTCTGGATTTTCTCTCTCTCTCCTAGTGGTCTCTCACTCACACTCTCTTTCTCTCTCACTTTTTGTTATTTTTGTATAATTTGTATATTTTTTTTTCTGGTAGAAGAAAAAAAAAACCGAATTTTCTCGGGCACTAATTTTTCTTGCCTCCGCTCGTTTGCTTCATTGTGAAAAATGTATTTTTAAGCTGCTGCTGCTCCGATTTTTCTCCTTGATGTTGCTGCTGCTGCTAGTGTTGCTGCTGTTGGTGTTGCTGCTGTGGATATTGCTGCTGCTGCTGCTGCTGGTACGGATGACAATGACAACTTTGGCAACGGCTGCGACAGAAGCGACGACCGCTGGCGGACATTATGGGAACACGGCCGAATGGATACTGGGCCAACTCGCTGGCTGGCGAAAAATACTGTCCCAACCAGCCTGGCACACACACTCACTGTCTCTCTTTCTCTGAGAAGTTCTCTCATTTGAAAATCTCCTCCGGCAAAAGGGTGGCAAAAGCAGCCTAGTGTCTCGCATTCACTCTCTATCGCGGGAAGAGAGAGCGCTGCGAGTGCGTAAAAGCTTCGCGGAAAACAGGTTAAAGCGTATGCTTGTCCTGCTCCCCTGCTCTCTCTCTCTCTTATCTCTCTCCCCGTTTAATGTGCCACTATAGTTCACCCGATGTCCCATGGCCCAGAGCTAAAATGCTTATTGGGGTGGCATTTGCTCTCAACTCTTCACTGGGCAGATCACTTGCAAAAAATGGGATTTAAAAACTAATTATTAATTTTAAATAACTTTAAAATTTATATTCTCCTTTTTCTTTAAAGTTCATAGAATAAAAATACTTGTTTTTGGGTAACTAGTCGTATACGTAATATGGAAACCCTTTTACACTTTAACCTCTTTTCACTCTCCTAGTAATCTATTGAATATTTTATCAATGTAAAGTCAACTTTCCACTTTTGCTATGTTTATTTTGTATGTATTATTTCTTCGAGTGTTCTCATCTACTTCTTCTTGTTGCTGCTGCTCCTGAACGCCGCTGTGCCTGTTGTTTTAGTTGTTGTCATTGTCCTTCCTAATGCGTATTAGTATGCGTGTGCTGCTCCGACTGCAGTTGTTATAGTTCTTCTTCTGGTTACTGGGCATCTCCGCGTCCTTTATGTTTTGCTGTATATATCCCTCTATATAAAAGCCTATATCGCTGCTTGCTTGGTTCTTTGGCTTCACTTCCTAGCAGGCCGCCAAAGGACCTTGGACATGTGGCTATTAGTGCGTGAGAGTGCAAGGGAGAGAGTGGAAGAGAGAGACAAAGCGAGAACCAAACAGGATTGTTTATGGCACAAAAAAATAAACTTCATTAAAGTCGATGATGTTTTCAATGTTCTCTATACCTGAAAATCGAATTCAGTTTTAATTGAATGTAAATACCAAAGAGGTTTTCCATCAAAGCAATCTAAATCTGGGATTGAAACTCATATAATCAAATTGTTTAGGTGAAAGCTAGCCAGCAAAATGAATGGAAATAGTTTGGATACAGTAAAAAATGCCAGAAAAGGATACTTTGGACAATGAAATATCCTACAAAATTGCATAAGGAAAAATGGGGAATTCATTTAGAAATATGTATATAAAAAATTAAATAAAGAAATAATTACTTTACTTTAAATATTTTTCAAAATGTCCACAAATAAAGACTTTTTAGGCACTTAGCTAAAAGGGCATAATTAGCATTATTATATTTTTTAGTATAAAATTAGATCTTCCATGTAAAACTTTGAGCCATAAATCATCATTTATACCCTGGCCAAGCATAAAACTTTTTTCAATTCAATTATCCTTGCAAATCACTGCTAAATTGACCAAAAAAGTGTCCATCAATTGAAGCTGCCGCCATCTCTTTTTATTGCTTTTCTCTCGCTTCTGGCTATCTCTTTCCTGCCTGCATATCTGTCAATTTGGAGCCTGAAATTGCATTTGATTCCTAACGGAATATGCCAGTTATTTTATTTTCCTCTCTTTTTCTCCTGATGATGAATGCATTCATCATTTGAGTGGGCAATAAAAAAGCTTTTAGAATTTTGTTGCTTATGGAAAAAAGTATGCAAAAAGGGGGAGGGAGGGAGGAAAAGAAGAGAAAATACAGGAATAAGGATAAAAAAACAGGCATTGTTGCTGCCAATAATGTTAAGCCAGGAGTGTAATCACAATTGTTCTTTCTCAATTTAGTTTTATTTTTACCTTTGCACAGGATAATTGTATTGTTTATTTTTTTATTGGTTTTCAAATGTGTCAATATAGTGATATAAAAGTATACAGTTAATAATTATAAAACTAGCAACATATTTTATTTTCTAAGCGTATAAATTAACTTTGTTTAATGCAAGTTTTTGTGAAATTATAATTGTGTTTAGATAATTTATAAACTATTAGTATCCCAAGCATCCAAACTCTACTTTGCTCATTGTGCATTGTTGCGTTTAATACCGCAAACTGTGAGATAAAGTCAGGTGAAGCGTGTCCTAGATTCCACTACAAACACAGACAAACAACAAACAACAAACAAAAAACCCCTGTAAACACAAACCACACACTCATACACACGCATAGAAATTCCACCCCGAAGTATGCAACATAATTTTAGTGCAAACAACGCAATAACGCAACTTTTCGTCTAGAGGGACCTTGAATTCAATCAAAGTTGCGCTAACAATCCGGCAGATACTTTAGCTACCTCTCGCTCTCGCTCCCATTGCCTCCAGCTTCCGTCTCGCTCTGGCAAATTGCGAAATAATTTGCATCGATTAGCCAAATGGTTCCCGAGCATCCCCCCCTTCCCTGGCATGTCCTTCTCATTCTCTCTTTTTCTCGCTCACAGCTCTCGGGAGACTTTTTTGCCTAAGCAGGGAAGAGGAAGAAAAAGCATCTGGGGGATGTCAAATGCGTTTCCCCAAATGCGGCGTAATAAATTACACTAAACGACAAAATAAGGGTTTAAAGTACTTATAGATGTATCTATTGTACTTTAATTTATCTATAAACTATCTATAAACTGAAATTTTTATAAAAAGTTGTAAAAACCTGGGCTAGATAATGTTTATTAATAAATTTATAATTAATGAATAATTAAATTTTTTATTTATATTTGATAGGATATTTTTATCCTCATATTATATTAACTAAGGTGGCTAGTGTAATTTTTAAGAAATACTGGAATGATGATAATGGAACAGGAAATGATGGTACAGAAACACAAAAAGAGAGGGAGAGACACGAGACTGTTGCTCCTCTCTCTCTCATCTCTTGCTCCTCTCGGTTAATGTAATTGCACATTCGTGAATGTCGCGCCTTTCGCCTGCAATTACGACATCTTATTTGGGTCAACTCGGAGAGATAGCTCTCCGGAGAAGGAGGCGAAAGAGATGGAAATGCGACTAGAAAGAGAGGGCTACTAGCGGAGAGAGAGAGACAGAGAGAGGCAGAGACCGAGCTTAAGCTCGCCGCACGTGTGAGCTTAAAAGCGCAACGCATTTCGAGGCCAAGTGCCGAGCGAGGATGCGAGGATTCGAGGACTCGAGGATACTGCCAGCATCCGTCTGTCACTTCCGCAGGCAACTGCAGTAGTATTCAGAAGGAGGGTTGGCTTTAAGGGGGTGGCTGGCTATGCATGGACGCGGGGTGCAATACTGCACTCAGTGTCCAGTGGGTGTGGCCGGTGTTGGCCCAGTTAAGTTCGCCCTAAAGGCACGGTAAGCATTCGCCCAAACGGCACTGAATTTAATTTAAAACGCAAATAAGAGTATTTTTTCCTTGAAAAGCAAAAGTTATAATTATAATATGTGGATTAAACTCCTAGATAGTTCCTGAAAGTGTTAAATATGTAATAAGTTTTATTAGACTGCTCTTAACTTTTGTTAAAGATTTCACCTGAACAGACGATATACAAGAGGAGCTGAGAATGTTAGAAAACTGGGAGGTGATGGCCATTAAAGCCTTTTGTGATGATCCTGCTGGGGGATATTAAGCAAGCAAATCTAATCTAATTAGCCGGCAAATGCCAAAGCAGAGTAAACTCTTGCTGAGAGTCAAGGCACCCTCACTCCTCCCTCTTAATGCCTCCGTGGACCACCTGAGCGAGCAACCCACTGTGGCCACCTCTTTAACACCTCCCCCGCTTTGCTTTTATGGCGCAATTAAAATGCTAAATGCTTTACGACATCGCCCAGGGGGGGTTCTTTAATTAATTTGCCTGTGACAATGACTGGGCCATGCCACGTCTCGTGTCTTGACGACCATGAAAGGTGTTAACAACAAACGTTTGGCTAAGAAAGGAGGCAAGGACATCAGCACCACCTCCTTTTACTTACACTTGCTTGACCCAGACGAGCAAGCAGGCGAGCAACAACAAAACAAAACAAAAAACGGGCAGAAGGACACGCAGGCAGACAACCCAGAGAAGTCTTCATTTAAGCGCTCCTAACAACCTCATACTCGTTTTCCTCCACCTCTATCGCAACTAAATCCCAAGCCCCGACACTTCTATCGTCTGATTATGCCAGCTTTGATGGATATAGTCACCCTCAACTGGTTGTCTCGGATTGTTTCCGAGTCAGGTATAAGGTGGGACCTTGTTTGCATAGCCTATTTAGAATACTCTTGGCTTTTGTTTAGATTCAAAAATCAGGAAATTATTTAAATGAGAAATCAAACCTTATTATTCAAATGCAGTCAACGGATTCGAAGTTAAAGCTGGCAAATATAACTTTTCTGACTTTATAGAACCTATACATTAACTTACATTTTATTACATCAATATATGTAGCTACCCTTTAAGACGAAAGACCACAAAATTATCTAAACGTTTTAGGCCTTTTCCTAGGCTTCTTTTTAGCTGACTCAAGACTTAAACTTGCAAAGTCCATGGTAAGTAACACAGTGAATCCTGTGACACAAGGGCTAGACTAAACGGGAGTAATACATCAGCAAAAAGGAACAAATTTAATAGGAATAGGAAAACAAGAGCGAAAGTTGCCGAGACAGCATCTCCTGCCCCGCCATCCTCAATCATTCATTTGGCATATGAAAAATTCTTGTTGCATATACAAAGGGGCACCAGGGAACCGACATTTGGGGCCATTTGATTGTTGGCCGCTGTCTGCAGGTATAACAGCCATATTCCGGGTTCATTCCACGTAGCCATATAGCCACCTGCGGGAATTATGAAATATGCAAAAAGCATCTGCAGGGGCCTTAGAGGCACACCCTGGCGGCCTGTCGCCCATCCACCTCCTCACCTTCCTCTTTTGCGGGAATAGAATTCGCTTGGCATCGCAACTTTGTCTGCAGAGAATCTAAAGAGGCAGCATACAAGGGTGAACGGGTGGCAGTTTGAGGCCTCCGAATCAAAATCAAACACAAAAACAAAACTGGCGTAACCGATGAGATGTCATGTGTCTACTCTTATCATAGGCGATTATTCATAAGATGCAGCGAAACGAATAACAGGTGAGATTCGATAAACTAGAGCTGCAATTAAAAAGGTTACCAAGGTAAGGGTAACAGCTTAATTATACGATATATGTTAATATACTTTACAGTAAACTCCTTAAAAGTAAAGTAATTTAGGTGAATATCTTTGCAAAGTATAAACTTCTTGAAGAATTGATAATTTAATTTCTTATAAACACACATACTTATATATATTAAGTTCCCTTTTTAATTTAAGCTATGTTTCACCTATTTAAAACAGTTTTTCATCAGTTAAGTGTGTCTAATTTTATGTTAAAAATGTAAAACAAATATGTACACTGTTAATCTAAAAGGAGAAAAATACATTTTAACCGTATTGCTTTTTAATATATGTTTTTTTTATAAATAGAACTTGGTTTACTTATAACTGAAATAGGATTTTGGCAAAAATTCGGCCAACAGGAGTTGGCCTGTCGAAAAAAAAAAGCCAGAATGTCTTAGCAAATTTAAACAAAATAACAAAAGATAGCAAATGGCATGAACAAAGGCAATAAATTAATTTACACAAATTCCCAAAATTCTTCAATGAAAAATGCTTTTTTGCAGTAAGATTTGCATTCAACCTTTTTTTGTATTTGTGTAACGACAACGAATCGGACGGGCGAAGCGAATCCGAGCGCAGCAACAAAAGACTAAATACTTGTTTTCTTTTCTTTTTGCATTCTTTTTGTTGTTTTATTTCTTTTAACAACTGAAACATTGTGCGACAACGACGACATTTCGATTATAGCATCAGCCAAGATACATCGTCATCATCACCGGCGAGAAACATCATCGTCTAAGGCCTCATCGAATACAAAAACGAATATCTAAATATTTGAATAAAATAATAAACAGAGCAAAAGGCAGAGAGAAACACAAAACAGCGACGTTTTAGTGCATTCAGTGTGTAAAAATGCACAGTAAACACCTGAATAAAGGAATTAGTTAAGGCAGAGCCATGTGGTCAAGAATGAAATATAATTGTGGGTTTCCCCAAAACAGCTTTAAAATCAATTCCAAAGGAATTTAATACAAATTCTTTGATATTACATTCTAATAAAGATTTTAATTATTTCAAGGGCAAGATTTTCCAATAGCTACAGGTTAAATTTAAGTTAAGAAAACGAATTATAGATTATGATCTATGATAATACTATAATCGCCACTGTCCCCTAAATATATTCTTGTAGATTGGCTACAAGTAAAGTCATTCCCGGGTTAACTTTTTGTTTTTTTGGGAGAGGCCACAAACAAACCTGACGACATGATCACGACGCCACCGGTGGTGTAAGAGAGAAACGCTGCGTAGCACAGAGGGAAGGTAGGAAGGGAGAAATGATACCAGCCTGGTCGCATGATTCGCAAAATAGATTTTCAATAAAAACCCACTCGAAAACGCCGACAATGGCGGCGGACGTAGGCCAAAGAGCCATTTCGAATCTATTTTAAACACAAACAAAAGCATTCTCTATAAATCGAGCAAATGCGAAGAGGAAGAAACTTACAGAACTTACTGACAAGAATGTGATATGTCCCCCAGAGTTATGGGTCCTTGACAAGCTGGAGATAATATACAAAAGGATATTTTTGTGGTCCTGCTCTGAGAGCAAAGATCTTGAATATGGTTTAGTTTGTCCAAAAGTTGAGGAATTCCGGTAAAAGATTAAAGAGGATTCAGATACACATATCCCTTACTTTGTGCGATTTATGGATATTAGATCTAACATGTTTTTAACTATTAAATTAAACTATTAGTTGATTTTCTTTAAGTTTTTATACGTTTCTACACTTTTAAAAATAGAAAATAAAAAACCCCTTAGACCAATTTTAAATCTCTTAGAATACGATTTTTCGAAGGTTTTCGTAATCAAGTCCATACAGAAACCTTTATTTTAAGTTAATAATTACTTTTAAACACCAAATTCTCAGATAACATTTTCGATGAATTTAAAAATACTTTGTCCTGGGAAAGGGACACTAAGAAATGTTATTATTTAATGTATTTTGCAATGAATAAACCGGCATGGAACAATAACAATAAAAAAAAAAAAACTGCGCTTTGGGTTCTTCTGCGAACAAAGATGGGATTCTGTTCCAATTGGAAGAGACATACAACCCTGTGCAACTCCGTAAGTGCAGCCGGCGCTCCAAGAACCAAGATGTACGCGAACGAAATCACTTGTTACAATTTTGACTCTGTTCACGTCACAATACGCTGCAAAACACTTTATTTGCCGATCCTAGCCCGATTTTCCTGCGAATTTGGCGAAAAAACTCACCATTTTCAGTTCTGCTGGCCATGGCGACTGTTGTTGGATATTCTCTTTTTTCCCTTTCTGTTGACTTCCTTCTCCGCTTGCTCGGCTTCTCTTCGCCGCTTTACCGTTTTATGCACGAGGGAGCGGCGGACGATCTGCGGTGGCGGCACTGCAGTTGTGGGAGCTCTTCGCGGTGCTTTTCACATTTGTTTAAACCGCCGATACACAATAATAATAATAATAATAATACAGAAAATGAGGTTTTCAACGGTATGACCCGTGTGACAAATCCTTCACCGCCGCCAGTAAGGTTTTGAGGAAGATGCAAATGAATGTGATTGGTCACACTGTCTCAGCTGATATATCGATAGTTCTCAAGCAGTCTGGCAGCTCTAATATATCGGGAATATTTGTATATTAATTTTTCTTGATTTTAATGGAATTATCAAAGGGTATTGGTAAAATTTAAATTGTGAGTCGTGCAAATTAAAGTTTGAATTTATTAAAAAATACTTGTAGAAGTGAAACTTAAATATAAGGTGCAGTCTGGCAAACGCCGCAATAGAACTTAACAGAACTAACACATTTTACAACACTGAACTGTTAACCCTGCTAGAGCGCCAAATGGTTTCAATTTGAAATATAAGAAAATAAACATGAAAAACAAAGAATAATTTCGTAATAATTTTTTTGCATATTTATTACACATTTAAATACAATTCGCTTTGATATTTCGAGCAGGTATTTTTAATTTAAGGCAAAAATCAGATCCAAAAACTCATTTTCAAAGCCGAGTGCATTTTAAACAACTTCAATTATTTCATTTTGGTGCGAGTTATTTACTTTCAACTTGGTGGTACGGCAGTTAGGTAACTTAATTCTTGGAATACGTGTCACTTTAGCGATTTTTCACAATAATTTATTTGGATTTTCTCGAATCAACTCAATTCGATTTCGACACACTTTCAGCTTAAGGTTATTAGTTCATGATCATGAGTTGCGTATACGCTTTGTTCGGCGTACGGATTCCGGTTTGCGGTTATGGCCCGTTTTATTTATTTACACTAACTCCAGGCGCTTCATCTCCTTGAACAGCTCGTGTCCCATTTTGGCTGGACTCCTGGTCACAATAACGCCGGCCTTCTCCAAAGCGGCGATCTTGTCGTTGGCACCTCCCTTTCCGCCCGAAATGATGGCTCCGGCGTGGCCCATGCGACGACCGGGTGGCGCCGACACACCGGCAATAAACGAGACCACAGGCTTGGCCTTGATGCCCTGCAATTAAGAGAAATAATTGAAGATTTAATTTAAACATTTATTAAAAGTATAAAACGCAGTTACTTACCGAATTGTATTCGGTCAGGTAATCGGCAGCCTTCTCCTCGGCCACACCTCCAATCTCACCGATCAGGATGATGCCCTTGGTCTCGGGATCCTTGAGGAAGACCTCCAGGCAGTCGATGAAATCGGTGCCGTTGAACGGATCACCGCCAATGCCCACGCAGAGAGTCTGGCCCAGGCCCACCTCGGTGGTCTGGTGCACGGCCTCGTAGGTCAGGGTTCCTGAGCGCGAGACCACGCCAATCTTGCCGCGCTTGTGAATGTGACCCGGCATGATGCCGATCTTGCACTGCAAACCGAAAAAGATAAGAACAATAGTTGGGTTTTTGAAATTGTAATTCATAAGCTGAAGTCTGTCTATTTGAAATAGACATTAAACCGATATTGTTATTAATTTCTTAACTTTAGTCTGTGTGCGTCACGCCGAGAGATAAGCGGCATAAACAGAGCCAATGGAAATTGAACTTTGCACCGCTTCAGGCCAGTGCTTATCTCTTGGACTTGGCGAGTTGGAGATGTGCGAGTACGAACCTGTTCTGGGGCAATGATTCCCGGGCAGTTGGGTCCCACCAATCGCGACTTGCTCTGGCTAATCAGGGCATGCTTCACCTTCACCATGTCGTGCTGCGGCACACCCTCGGTGATGCACACAATCAGTGGGATCTCCGCCTCCAGGGCCTCAATGATGGCAGCAGCAGCACCAGGCGGCGGTACATAGATGACGGTGGCATGTGGATCCGTTGCCTTCTTGGCCTCCGCCACCGAGGCGAAGACGGGCAGGCCCAGATGCTGGGTGCCACCCTTCTTGGGGGAAATGCCGCCGACCAGCTTGGTGCCGTACTCCAGGGCCTGTTGGCTGTGGAACGTGCCCTGCTTGCCGGTGAATCCCTGGCAGATGACCCGCGAGTCGCCGTTCAGCTTAAGGTTGCCGCGCGTCTTGTTGTACTGCGAATTGCAGCGTACGCCGGCAACAAAGCCATCTGAAAAATTGCAAATATAAATCATTTATCATTTATTTGTTAGTATATTTATTAAATATTGAAAGACTTGTACTTAAATAAAAGGACTCTGGAAAATATGTATATTTTATATAACATAGTTTCGAGTCAAAGACCTCTTTTGCTAGTACTAATTTAATTTCATTAGGCTTTGTGTTGTACACTAGACTTAATTCTGTTAAATATATAATATTTTATATATATATATATATATATATATATATATCATATTTATATCGTTTAATAAACGGGAAAATATATTTGTTCTGTAATATTACTTGTTATTCACACCAAATAAGACATTTAACCTTATTGTGGAGTATATATACATATATATATATATATGTATATATATATATAAACAGCACATTTACATTATACAAACAAAAAAAATATTAAATTGATTTTACTTGCTTAAATAACGACCCTTAAGATGAGCTTGTTAATGTCAAAGCGATTTCACAGTTAATGTAAAATTGTTCGAACTTCGAACACCTTTTCATTTACCTTTCAAAGCATATTCTGATTTCCCCACTATCGCCATGCGAATTTTATATATTGCTCTTATTCTTATTCCTTATTTTTGTATTTCAAGATATCACAATATATATGGGCATTTCCACAGAAAGGTCCACCGCGGCCAAAAAACTAAAACTTCTCTAAAATGCTTATATATGTTTATACCAAAATTCTGAAATAATACCAGAAGCTCATGTCTCAAAGTAGATTAAAATACGTTGAAAAACAACGAAGTTATTTTTTTATGGCAGCTATAAGATATAGTGGTCCGATTTTCATAAAATTAAAAGCGAAAATCTGAAATAATATAAATTGGCTATATCTCAAAAATTATGCAAAAATTTTGAAAAACTGCCAAGTTATAATTTTTTTTCTAAAAATTGATCGAACATTTGTATGGCAGCTATATGATATAGTTGTCCGATCCGGCCCGTTCCGACATATAGTGCAGTGAGAGTATATAGAAGACTATATGCAAGGGTTTATTTAGATAGCTTTAAAACTGAGGGACTAGTTTGCGTAGAAACGGACAGACGGACATGGCTAGATCGACTTGGTTGTTGATGCTGATCAAGAATATATATCCTTTATAGGGTCGGAAACGTCTCCTTCACTGCGTTGCAAACTTCTGACTGAAATTATAATACCCTGCAAGGTTATAATAAACTACGCTATATTTCTGCTTGTAAATTAAAGCATATGAAAGTGACATTATTGCATCACATTTTTAAATTTGTTTCATTTAAATAGTCCCTGCCGTTTCGCTGAAATCAGTATTTAAACAGCTCGCCGCGAAAGTGACTTCTGTTTTTGTCGCGTGCAAATCCTTCAGTTTTTTTAAATTTTCTTTAAATTGAGCAAACACTCAAAATCAACATTTGCACCAATTATAGTCCTAGGCAAGAGCTATAAGTTAACATTTATAAAAAAAAAAAAATGAAATGTACAATACTTTTTTTATTATTTGAATGCGTACAAATGTCGAAATATGTTGACATGTGGGGTGGATGGCCACCCAAAACGTGCGACTGGTTCCCGCCACATTACTTTGAGCCCATATGTGCTGGCCAATATTGTCAGCAACACGAGGTTTGTAGGACTGAAAGACCGGGCGAGCCAAGTAAGTATAGGTCATTTGTAATGCGGAAATAATTTAAAGAAATAACTTAAAGATTATCAATACATTTCAGTATTTTCATATGTTGGGAAGGGAAGATGTCCCCCCGGGAAAGCGTGCCCGCCGCCAACCAAAAAAGCTGTTACGAAAAAACAACCGAAAATAAATAAAATAAAAACTACAAAAAAACCATAAAAATGATAGACTATTTACTACTGTGTATTCTGGATTTCTAATAAATTGTTTCAGCATTTAAAGAATATTTTAGGTTTAAAAATGAAAAATATATATAATAATTTTAATTGTCATGGAAAGTTACCGATTATCGAGGTATCACTGTGTTCTGATAGTCAAAAAAGCCGTTGTTTGTACGATGGGTAACATGCGAACCTTGAACGCATACTTTGAATATTTTATAAGCTAAGCTTTTGCAAATTATGTTTAAGGAACTTGTGAGACAATTACATAATTTGGGAAAAAGAAAAATATTATTAACTTTAGAAATATATATTGTAGATAGATATAATAAAGTTGTATATTTTAAAATTTCTTTTAATATTAAAATTCGTATAATTTCTCTGCAAACCCTGACAACACATTAGGACCTCAAACATAAATAATACTAGCCACAAAATTTGATTTAAAGTGCTTCAAAACTAAGAGTCTAGTCTACGTAGAAACGAACAAATGGACATATTTTGAACATTAGTTTTTGACAGTAAATACTAAAATTTCTGGTGTTAATTTTATATATCTTTTAAGGCTGTCATTATTTTAAACTCATTTACACTAAGAATTTATTTGGCGTTTCATTCATTCTTTGCAAGTTTCTTTATATTTATCTGAAAAAAGGATACATCTATTATCCTTTTATAAAGGATAATCTTTGCCGCACTGCAAAGGTGCTTTTTCAATGAAGAAAATATGCTTTACTTTTACAATATAAAAACAAAAATGCATTAAATTGATTTTACTTGCTTCAATACCGACTGTTAAGATTAGTTTTCTAATGCCAAATTGATTTCACAGGTAATCAGAAATTGTTTGAACACCGTTTTATTTACCTTTCAAAGCATTTTCCGATTTCCCAGTATCACCATGCGAATTTTGTATATTGCTCTTATTCCAATTGAGTTTTGATTGTTATCAAAAATGTTTTTAACCAGAGCCTTCCTTATTTTTGTATTGCAAGCTATTACAATCCACATATCAAATATAAAATGCAAAAAGTGCGAGTGGACCCCGCCAAAATACTATGAACCCTTATGTGGAGTTGATAAAACATGCAACTATAACGCTGCTAACCGAGAATTGCTGGATATGGAGATTTGTAGACGTGAAAATACACTCGGCGTGCCACGTAAGTATAACAAAATTTGTAATGCGAAAGTAATTTGAAGTTTATCAAAATATTTCAGCATTTATATATATACGGTGGGGAAAATGTCCCCCCGGCAGAAAGTGGTGCCCTCCAACCAATATTGCAAATTCAAAACATTATAAAAATAAAGAACAATTAGTGAATAAAAAAGCTAAACCAAAACCAAAAACAACTACAAAAAAACCATAAAAATTATAAATAGTATTTACTAATGTGTATTCTGTATTTTGATTTTTTTTAGAATTTAAAAAAATTGTTTGGTTTATAAATGAAAAAATTTAGTTTTAAAAATTTTAAAAAAAAGTTTTCGTTTAAAAATGAAAAATATATGAATTTGTCACGGAAAGTTACTGATTATCGAGGTATCACTGTGTTCTGCCGAAAAAGCCGTTGTTTGTACGATGGGTCACATGCGAACCTTGAACGCACCTCCCCCGGCTCCTCACCCTCCCCCTCCCACGCACCAACGCCTGCACTGCACAGCTAAAACAACTCTTCCTCTTCACCGAAGCCACGTATCTGGCAGGGCTTGTAAATTAATCCGGCTCGTTAATGCCAATTGAAGCTGCTTAATCAGAAGAAGCAAGCGGACCGACAGGTGCCCTCTAGTTGTTTGTACTTTTCCCACTTTTGTGCCGCAAATCCATCAAAGTTATATAAGTTATTATGCTTTCACACGCCTTTGGCGGCGATTATTAGGCAATAGGTAATTTAGATACGCACCTCGCACCTTCAGCAGCGCCCTCATAGAAGCAGCCATCTTATGTGTGTTGGAGGGTTGTGCGATTTGAAGCAGCTTTCGTTAATTAAACGCGTTTAATTTAATTTCGCGAACTCAGCCGAACAGAAGGTGACGCCGTGCGATCTGGCAACGCCGAGCTACTTAAGAATTAGAGGTGGGAGTGCAACAGGGCTGCCATATGGTTGGCAGGTTCTTTAGACGATACTATCGTTTTAGAAAATGTTAAAAATATAATTTTAAATATGTTTAATTTAATCAAGGCAGTAATTGCTTTAAAAATTAAAGTTGCCGTAGAACCTAAACAAAAAATGTACAGAATTTTATACAAGAACAAAGTTAGGAGATATATATATTTTTTAGTTTAAAAGTTAGTAGCTTGACGACTTAAAATTCATGTTAATTTTAATATTTTCATTTAAATTAATTAAATAATTTAAACAAAAATATGTATATTCCTTCTGTTAATTATCAGTATCAACTTTTAACATTTCCACAAGTGAGCGTTAGCCAACACTGGCCACCATTCAAATAAATGCCCCGATATCCGCTTGAGCTGAACCTTTATTTTGAGAAATGAAAGAAAGGACAGGACAAGAGGTGCGTATGGTCTACATAATAAAATAAAATATAAAATATATATTGCCTCTCGTTGGGCCGCCTAACGCCTAAATGCTGCGGATGGCCTACAGATTTATCAACTAGCACAAATTACACGAAAAGCGCCTACGAGTCTTCTCCATTCTCTACGTTTTAAAAACTTTTGCAAAGGCCAAAATGTTATACAAAATATACGTTTGTATTAAGAGTTAATATTAATTTTTTTTTGAACGGAGGGCTGAGTGGTGGGGTTGCAAAGTCTATCAGGTTTCTTTCGCTCTAAATGTCTAATTGAACTGATTCTCCTCGGCCGGTGGGAGTTCCTCCAGTCCCGGATGATCGTGGACATCGGGTTCATCCTCATTGCCGCCGCGATTAAATGCATTCTCCTCGCCCTTCTTCAGACGCTGGTAGACCAAAATGGAACGACCCGTGCGCGACTGACGATGCTGCAACAGAGACACGAGATTAGGTGACTGGGCGCCCACAGCCTGCGACCACTCGTCGGCCAGAGCCTGCAAGCCCTCCAGCCTGGTTACCTCTGCGTGCTCGATGCGATGGAGCAGTCGGTAATTGCGCAGGAACACGCTGATATTCTCGGCCAATGGATCGAACAAAACCAAGTGCGACGGCTGGGCGGTGAGCGGGTGTACGGGTATATTGGAGTTAATCCAGTGCACTGGGTTCTCGAAGAAGCGGTCCGCCTCGTCCTTGTACTGCTCCTTCTTGTCAAGATTGGGTTCACAGGTCAGAAAGCGCATGGTTACGTTCTCGTGGATGTGGCTGTGCATGTGGGAAATCAAAAAGATGTCTTAAATTTTTATTTTATTTCAAAAACTCACCTGTAATACGGCGTCGAGTGGCAGGGCATTAGAAAAAGGATATTCGCACGGTGCTCCCGCTCATCACGGTAATCCTGGGCAATCTCCCTTAGCTTGGGCATCAGCTCTATGGGTCCCTTCTGGTGAACGGTGCTCAGATACCATGCCGGAATTATATTGCCCACCAAGATCACCAGGGCAGTGGTCCACAGTATAGTGCTAGAGGCACGATAGCTCCATTTGGACAGGGCATCAGCCGCCACATATAGACACAGGGGCAGCAGCGGTGACACAAACCGGAACTCCTTGTGCTCCACAGCACTCAGTACCAGCAGAGTCAGGAAGATAGTAATCAAGAGCTGTTTGCTAACCGCAAATTTCTCCGACTTCTTCACAGTCTCCATCACGCCAAAGATGAAGGGCAAGGTGTTGATGCCCAGAACAGTTGGCAGTCCCACGGTGAAGTACCAGTACCAAGGATGTGAGCCATAGAAGCTGCCAATGTTGTTGAATATGTTGTACTTGAGGAACTCGTACGGAGTGACAATTAACCGACCATGCCAGTAAGTATCAATGGCCACGCCCAGGCTAGCAACGAGTAAACTGTGAAAACAATCTATGAAATAATTCCCAAAAGAATATCTTTTTAACAGTAGACAACTCACCCGATCAGAACGAAACGCTTGAGTATCAATTCCACAACATTTTGACGGCTCTTTCGCAAATGATACAGGCTCAAAGGAAGCCAAATCACCGCCGCCGTGGGACGCAGGAAGCAGCAGATGGCAGCTGACCAAAGGTAGCCAGTTCCCTCGCCAAACCATGGGAAATAGCTCAGGGCAATCGTGGTCAGTGAGGCCTCCAAGGTATTGGCCAGAGTTCTAGATCCCGTGTAGAACCAGAACCAGGGAACCAGAACCAAAAACAAAGCCCACTTGCGCTTGCCTGTCCACACGAAGAAGCGATAATCGGAGTAAGCGGTTAAGGTGGCCTGTAGAATCCTTGGCAGCAGCACCAGAAGCTGAACGCTGTCTAGATGGAGGAGAGCCAACAGCTTGTAGAGACCGGCGATCAGCAGGGGGTAGACATAGCTGCGAATGCCCTGCACCCATTCCCAGGTCAGGTAGCCGTAACTATGGAGAGGGAATAAAGATATAGATATTTTTATCAATAAAATCACAAAAACAAATTGTACAATTCATTATAATTAATTAAGACTAATGCCAAGATAATTGCTAGAAATATTTTAAGTACATATATCAAGGTACAAGGTAGAAAGGTAGTCCAAAGTACCCTGATATGGTTATTTTCAAAGAAAGCTGAATGAAACTTGGCAAATTTAAATTGTATTTCAATAGGTTTTGTTATCACAGAAGCACAGGATAATATTAAATATTAGCTATTATTAAAATATTAGTTTTTTCTCTGAAGGTAAAATCTCCAAAAAACAATACCCTTTTCTTGGTTACAGCTAATACCCTGTAATAGTTGGCCAAAAACCATGAAATACACCCCAACCAAAATCGAATAAATTACAAATCACCAATTATTATAATGCAAAGATAGACCGTTAGAGTCTGGTACTCACCCAAAAGTGATTTTGTGGGCCACCTCCAAACTCTGCCAATATTCATCCGGGACGTAGTATGTCTGGACCACGAAAACGGAGGCCAAGCGCACGGCCAGAATCAGCAAAAACACGTACAGCAGCCTCATCGCTGCGTGGGTCCCAAAAAAGAAGCAGAAGCCACAAGAGCAGTTCCAAAATTAGTCAGCCAGAAAAACCGGATGAACGATGTCGTCGTCGACTTGTGGTCACCTACAAAAAAAGTGTGTTTTAAGCGCGACTCCAGTTAATTTATTGGCTGCCTAGTGAGCCGGTCCTAACCTTAAATGGTTGCGTGTAGAGTGGAGTTTGGCTAACCGGACGGAATCGCTAGAAATTCCGGAATTTAGCCACGAAAACGAAACACTTTTGGCGGCGGCCTAAAAATAACGCGAACAGAGGAGCAAAGCAAAAACAGAAAACAGTGTGGCCGTACCAGTAAAGGGTTCTTGTTATCGATTAATATCGGTCAGGGATGGAAGCAACGAATTTGAATTATTTTTTATTTATTTTATTTTTTTATATAGAAGATAGATGATGATATTTCTTTAAGAAACCCCATATTTTAATGTCAAAAATGAAGTCAAACCAACATACGTTTCGAAATATATACAACATAAATTCAACCCAACCTAGGGAATCGAGGAATGGATCGCATGGAGGAGCAGGATGTTTAGAGTGCGATGGCATCGCCTGTTACGTTCGTTTCTTCGGAAAAAAGCCTCACCGGTAGACCACTTCTTGAAGAGATTTCAAACCAATCGAAAGCGGCCTGACACCGAATCGTTCTGGTCGCAGATGTCCGGAAAGTACCTACTCCTGACCGACACCATGGGATCTGGTTTGCTTATGGGCATCGGAGACGCTGTCGCCCAGTACTCCGAGCGATTAGCGGAGAACAAATCCTTTGATTATTCCCGTTCCAGAAGCATGGTAATAACCGGCTTGATGATAGGGCCAGTACAGCATGGATTTTACTGTTTACTGGATCGGATATTTATTGGCAATACGGGACTGGTAATTCTTCAAAAGTTGCTGGCGGATCAGTTGATAATGTCGCCCGTCTATATCGGTCTGTTCTTTTACCTTACTAGCTTGCTGGAGGGGCTAAGCATTAAGGAAACCAATGCCCAGCTGTCGGAAAAGTTCTTCTATACCTGGGCCATCGACTGCTGCTTTTTCCCGGCTTTGCAGTTTCTGAATTTCCGCTACCTTCCTGAAATGTATCGTGTGATCTTCATAAATCTGGTAAATTGTTTATACATAGTGATGCTATCCTATATCAAACACAGCTCGAAATCAGGACAAAGCTAGGACAAAAATGTAGTATTTCTGTCATGTTTCCGTTAAATTATAATGAAATAGAACATTGAAACTCGGCCCAATGAGAGATTTAGGTTTTTTTCTATTAAAACATTAACATTAACAATCAAGACTTTAGTAGAACTTTAAGGTACCAAAATGTGTTTGAAAATAACAGCAAAATCGGCCCTAAAGTCTATCGATAATCGATTGTCACCGAGCAGCTGTTAGCTTAACGTCAAATGCTTAGTGTCAAAGAACTTTCGTAACGTAACTGAAACTCACGGAAGAAACACAACACACGAGACATTAAATCAAAATTCCTGCGGTTGCCGCGATGTTGAGCATTCGCTGCCTGCGGCAGCTAGACGGGCCCCACCTCCGCCCCGTGCTCAGCCTAGTCCGGAAGCCCAATGGGATTGCTCAAAGGAATTTCACGGCTCTATGCCGCGCCAGAAGTGGTCACGTAATAGCTCCGCTCAGGCAGGGACTAAGATTGGGTCATGGCAAGGGGGAGACGAAGGGCGGAGCCCTGAGCTTCATACTCATGCGCTGGACGAAGATAGCGTGGAGCAACATGTTTGGTAAATACTTGCTGGTGACGAATGTGGTGGGATCCGGCCTGCTGATGGTCGTCGGCGATGTGATTGCCCAGGAGTACGAGTACCGGCGGGGCTTGCGGCAGCAGGATCGCTACGACACTGGTCGAATGTACCGGATGTTTGTGGCTGGCGCTCTGCAGGGACCGCTCCATCATCACGTTTACAACTGGATGGACAGGGTAATGCCAGCCCGCTCGATGAAGAACATCGCGAAGAAGATCCTCATTGATCAGCTGGTGATGTCTCCTGCCTGCATTTTCATATTCTTCTACACCATCTGCTATCTGGAAGGCCAAAATCTGGAGGACACCAACAAGGAGCTGATTAGCAAGTTCCCCTACGTCTACATGCTGGACTGGTTAACATGGCCGGCGGCACAGTATGTAAACTTTCGCTATCTGGATACCAAATATAGGGTAACCTTCGTCAACATCTGCACCGCCGTCTACAATGTCCTCATGTCCTACATGAAGCATGACTTTGGGCTCCATCTGCCGCTGGAAAACCAGCTAATGGAGTCGACGAGCAGCAAGGGCAAGAGCACCTTCTCAGACAAGACAACCACTCCCACCGAAAACCAGGCCACTGATAATTTACCCGTGCAAGCACCGAGAACCTAACCACGGGACATGCGAAATATTGTGATAAAAGAATGAAAACTTAGTTACCTATTAATATGCACATATTTTGGTATTAATAATTGGAAAAGAAGAGGCTCTCAGTATGAATATAAATTGATATATGGTACCACAGTGAACTTGATCATGTCTATAAATATATTATAAACTCTTAAGATAGAACAATTTAAAGCATTTTAGTGGAATTTGTTTTAGGAAAAATGCCAATGATGAAGCTTTTAATTGTTAACCTTTACAATTTCAACAAAAGCTCGCAAGGAATCAAAAATCTACAAAGTGAGCCACCAGTGATCCATTTTTTGTCTTGTTTTCGGATCTCAAACGATAGTAACCCATTTAAGTTACGGGTAACTCTCGTTTTTGGACCCCTGGATTATTAAGTAAAATAAACAAATGTAAAAACTAAGTTACCCTAAAATGAACATATCAAATAATGACCTCGATGTTGTTTTGTTATCGCGTTTAAGTGTTAGCTTAATTGATAAAGTAGTAAATAAGCTTTCTAGTCTTTAATATTTAAGTAAACTCTGTTGTCTGCACTATTTAATACCTTTATAAGACGAAAAGTGGTTTAAATAAATGAAAATACACAAGGAAAATTTTAAAAAAGACTGATATATTATCATCAAAATACTTATTTACAATGCTTTTCATATCAGGGTTAATCTAAGTAATCAGTTGGCTCAGATTAATTGAACCTTAGTACTGAGACAACGAAAATCCGCAGTCACAATTGTTGTGTTGATAATTTTCTTTGAAATTTATATTATAAAAAACCCTAGTATATTATAGTTTATATTAAACCCTCTCTTGATCACTAATGCCACGAAAAGATTACTTGATTACAATCGTCTCGACGGGCTGAGTGATCCCAAAGATGTGCTGGGCCAGCATCAAGTGCTCCTGGCTGATGAAGTTTGCCAACAAAGTAATCACATTCTCATTGCAGCGGCCAATCTGCTGGCGGGTAATGGCCTTGAACTCATCCCTGGCTCCTTTGTCCGCTCCCCGAGTACCAATTCGCCGGGTCTGAGCGCCACTTGCACCAGGAGTGACCGCGGTGGGAGCTCCGCTGGAGCCACTAGTGGGCGGCGAGCTGGTCAATTCAAAATTGTCCTCCTGCTGAGAGTTCCAGATGAACGAAAGTTCCTCAATCACATCAATGGCTATTATATAGGTGGATAGGGTGCGTAGATTGAACGATTTGCGTTGCTTGATCACGTTAAAAATCTGCTGGGTGAGTAGGACATCGTTGAGAAGATTCAACTGCTGGAGCACCAAGAGATCGCAAATCAAACGATCCGGGCAGCCGGGCTCGTAAACTTTTCGGCTGAGCCGACTGATGATGGCGCCCACGCAATATTGAACCAAGGCGGAACGGGTGAGGGGAAGGAAGACCATGTGGCGGTGGCTCTTCAGCGCCATGTTGTCCAGGAGCTGGCCCTGGGTGGCGGGCAGCTCGGATAGGATCTTGAGAATGCACTGAAAGCCCTGGAGCTAAATAAACAATAATAATAATTCGAAATAAATGAGAATTTATAAATACAAATTCAACTTACAGTCATGCTTCCTTGCATTAGATTTAGACTCAGGATCTGCAGGCTCTGCACCAGGCTGCTTTGCGGGGTCATGTCGGACATGAGCTTGTTGGCCTCATCCCTGTGCCCAAAGTAAATGGCCAAATCGAAGAGAAACCTTGAAATCCAGGGCGCCAGCGGAAGGGCCAGCATTAGTTGGCTGAAATCCCTCTGAAACTGATCCGTATTCAAAAGCTGCCAGCACTGGGCGGCATGCAAAAACGCCTTGGATAGCTCTGGACTGAGGGGAGTTGTCAGCGAGAACTTTGGTGGCTCCATGCTGGGAACTTCAGAGCCATCCCCATCGGGTGTCCACTCCATGAAACCCTCCACCAGAACGTGACTGACATCGGCATCCTCAATTCGTAGCTTACAGTTCCGTATGTAGCCGTGCAGCGAGTAAATAAACAGGGTCGTGGCATAGAATAGGACTTGCGAGCTGCCGGCGGGACTACCGGAGAGTATGTCCACCAGCTTCTCCCAGTAAACGTTCTGATTCACATGCTTACTGAACGGCAAAAACGGTTCCCAACCCATCATCTGGCCGCAGATCATCAAAACCTTGAAAATGTTCTTCCAGGCATCCGCCGTGTCCGACTCGTCCATGATCTGGCGCAGATAATACTCCAGGGAACTGGTATACAGCCTGCAGGCCAGAGCTGGCGACAATTCTGGCGGTTTATTCTGTATCATGGGCAGGACCTCCTCCACCAGTATCCTCTGATACAGATCCGGATCCGTTTTCATGCCCTCGGCCAGCATTTCTAGCAGTCTGGGCGCCTGTGTTACGGCCGACTTGGGGAACTTGTTGAACATCAGCAAATAGATATAGATGCACTGCTCCAGATTGTCGCCACTGTGGTTAATGGTGTGCATGAATATGTTGTGCTGAACCTCGGGCGTCAAGTGCTTGTACATCTTCACATAAAAGTCCTGTTCCGGCGTATTTTCATTCTCGTTTCTCAGGGCATTGGTTAGCGAATTGATTTCCTGCCACAGTTCCGAATTTTGATTCGGGAAATTTGTGGCGCTATAAAGGATGTGATCTATCGTTTACCATTAACTATATAATTTAACTTATAATTAAGCTTACATGACGCTAAAACACTTGGCAGCCTCCTCGTAGTTCTTGCCATCGCGCTCTAGTAGGTAGGCCTCGTATTGCACATTAAAGGCAGCTGGATATAGCGTCTTGGCCGTGATTATCCAGGCTTTGGCGGCGCAAGGATCGCTTTTCCGCAGGCTCTGGGCCTGCTTGACCATGTACAATTCATTTTCCTCGCTGGAATTTGTCATTTTTTGCTGAAATTCAACAAAACATTACCGGCAGCTGGTCCACTCACAATGCTATCGATAGATCAGTTTTACATTATCGATGGTTCGATGTCGATAGGCAGGCAGCTTATCGGAAAGTAAGCGCAAAAATTTGAAATCAGTGTTGGTAGTTAACAAGTATTTATTTAGGCAATAAAAGCTACAAATAATGCGAAATGATATGTTAAATTAGTGGCTTTGTGTTGGTGCTGGACTGGGGTGGATGGGCTGTGTTTGGTGTTACTAAGTCTTGGACTTTTTGTGTCGTCTGAAAACAGAGAAAGATGGAAAAAACATGTTATATGGAATGGCAGCAGTAAGAAATTCAACCCTTTCGTTTCTTAAATGAATAGCTTTATTTGAATACTTTCTTTCGTTTTCTCCTCGCACTTCCCTTTATATATATATTGAAATATATAAAGTGTGTGGTTGGTTTGTGTGTGTTTTGCTTTGATTTGTTTCAGTGTATGGTGTGTGGTGTACTTAGCCAAACGTTCAGTTAACTAGGGCATTACTATATAGGTATTGTTCATGTTACGTTTACTGTTAAATATAATTAATATAAATATGCATTTTTCGTTTATAAGTTATCATTGCGTCCGTCCTTCTTCGCTCTCATCCGATTTCATCGTTTTTGTGGTTGCTTTCTTGAATTTTTGTTTTTCCTCTAAAATGTGGTTTACACATATAAAAAATAATCCTTGTCGCAATCTCTTATAAATATGTTTTTTGGGGGGGATATTATTAGGTCTATGGGCTACACACTTACTCTTCTAAGGGGGAAAACCATTGAATAGTTTCCCGCTTTTGTTTTCCCCCCGCGGTTTTAAATACAAAATGCAATTAAATTAAACACCTATACTTCGCTTAGCTTGGCTAAAGCTTCTGTTCAAATCAATTAACCAAGTCCAAGGTTATAATTTTGAAAACAATCACTTTATTTTTGATTTCCAGATGGTTTTAAACACACAAAAACACGCATAAAATGAAACGTTTTTTGATTATCGAACTCCTTCAAATGACTTAAACGAGGTATAGGTGCATGTTGTGCTATATTATTGCTTTAAACAATGCCAGTAATTGCTGTATTAGCAACAATTCTTGATTATAATCAGCGGAAGGAGCGTATGGGGCGTTGCAAAGTAAGATTATAGAGACACTTTCTTTCATACAATTCTCCAATTTTGGCACATTGTGCTGCAAACTTTATATTTTTTCGTTCAACAAGTGTGTGTGTGTTTTCGTTTCTTTCGTTCATCATAAATAAATACACATAAAAATATGCTATAAGAAATTGCTGTACAACAACAAGTGAAGCGTGTGTATGTGTGTGGGGGAGGGAATTTTTGTTATATTTCATGATCAAAACTTTATTGCATAGCGAGCGAGCTGGGTTGAAGAATATTTGCATTTCGTCGATCGGTTAATCATCATTTTTTTTTCAGAGTGTAGAAAATATAAATTTGTTCTAAAAGTGTCAGTCTATTGCGCAAAATCTACTTTTTGTCGTGATTTCTACCCGATTTATCGATTAGTTTAAGGTTGCGTGTTCTTGTTTCTTTTTCTTTTCTTTTCTTCGTTTATATATATATAAAAATTCCCTAATATTTATGCATCTTGTATCATCGCTGCCTCCTCCATCACATCCAACACTCGTCCCACACATTAGATGTGGGGATGGATGGATCGGATCGGATCGATCAGGAAATCCTACCGGCAACTAAATACGTCATAATACAGCTATTGCTACGACAGTTAAGTCGCTACGACTACTACTTAGTGGCTACGGCGGGGTCACTTAACCTAGCTTTGTGTATGCGTACGCGCAGATAACGCCCACCACAACACCAGCGGCAATATATGTGAGTAATGACCTTCGTTTCTTTGCCGCCACCTGGCTATCCTCGCTCTCCCTTTGCTTCCTTTTAATGTCGTTGACCTTCTGCTCCAGACTGGCCTGATACTCGTTGCGTTTCCGCCGCTTCAGCTCGTTTTCGGGACTAAAAAATGAAAGCAAATTGATGATGAAAGGTTTGTAATATGAATTTAAGGATTTTTATTACCTGGCTGGTAGCTGCTGGCCTGGAATTGTATCGATGCCATTGGCCTTGCTGATCTGTTCAGCGACTGGCGCTGGCTTCTCATTGTTGGCATTCACATCGTCGGCCTGTGTCGTCGTCGTTGTTGGGATGGGCACATGTCCATTCACAGGCTCCGTATCGTGATTGTCGTTGTTAATCGTCTCGTATTCCTCCTCCTCCACATCCTCGTCATCGTCCTCGATGTCTTCCAGCGAGTAGTCGTCGTCATCGTCGTCGTCCTCCTCATCGCTATCCGAATCGTTGGCATTCCTAACCGAGGGCAGCGGCGGCAAGGGTCGCAGGCGATCGGCCACCTCGCAATCGCGTATGATGTCGTGCGGATGATTGATGATGTTGTTCAGGGCATCCTTGCTGCTCAGCTCACCGATAAAATCTCCAGCCGCCGCTGCACCATTGGCCTGGGCAGCGCGCATATCCAGCGAGAGGACGCCGCCAGAGTTGGGGGCCAGTGGCAGGATGAGCGATTGAACGCGCGGCGGCAGCGGTGGCGGGAGCTCGTCCAGTGTGTGATTAGAGTCTGTGTCATTGCTGATTGTCGGCTCCTCAGCGTCGAGGAAGGTCTGAGAAAGTTACAAGTTAGAGTACACAAATATGATTAGTTTCGTGCCAAGGCCACAGGTGTGCCACAGAAATCTCTACCAACCGAAAAGCAATGTCATCTCCTGCTTCAATGCATCAGGGGTAATGGCAAAATAAATTTAGGTTTTTAAAGTATTAAATTTTAGTAATTTATTAACGCATTTTGGAATAGAATAACTTGTTAATAACAGTAAGAAAGGGTGACCGACGACCCCTTTGATCACAGATTGTTTTTGCTTGAAGAAAACATTAAACCATAAAAGACTAGCGAATGAAATCTCTAGAAACTAATACGGTGACAGTCTCTATAGATTGCCGTGACACCCCCATTCTTGTTTTTTCTTCATCATTGCAAACGGCGCCGCTTGACAGCGGAACTCCTTAAACGTCTTCCAATACATACGGGATCGTGCAGCTTCTGTATGCCCTCGATGATGGCCTGGTAGGAGAAGTCCAGCTGGTCGGCGGTCTGAATCAAACCCATGCGATAGCTGCGCAGCTCGCACAGCACCTTGGACACATTGCATTCGCCATACTGATCGATCAGCACCAGGCAGCAGTCCACCAGGCAAAAGGTACCCGATCTTCCTATGCCGGCACTGCAGTGCACCACCGCCGGTCCCACGTCGCGGCTGAGGCAGCCCGAGTCGCGGACTTGCTGCAAGAACTTGAGGAATGCATCCGGCGAGCCGGGTATGCCAAAGTCTGGCCATGTTGTGTAGTGAAACTGCAACACTTCGCGGCTCTGCTGCGTTTCGAGATCGGTTAATCTGCAAATGATTAGTTGTAATTAATATTATTCACAATTATTCAGTTATTATTTATTTAAGCTGGAAACAAATCGATTCTGAATGCAACGATTATATCGATTATTTAGAAAATAACATCGTTTAAATCGAAAACTGAATTGTTTATTTTTGAAATCAACGAGATAAATATTAAAAAAAAGAAATAAATTTCTACGAATTAAATAATGAAAAATGAAGGTTAAATAACATAACACAAACAAAATTAAACGTTCAAAAACTTAAAAAAAAAAAATTAAAATCGAATAAAAAATCGAACTTCAGTCGAAAATATAATTGATTATTTTTAAATCAATAAGATCGTATAAAAAAATTAAATAAAATGTCTATAAATTAAAAAAATGGTTCAAAAACATAAAAAAAAAAAAATAATAATAGTTCGATAACACAAAAAAAATCCTAAATATATTAAAAATAAACAAATTAATCATTTACCACTGATTCTTGTAGACAAAAACTATCTTATTTACAGTTTCAGGTATATCGATTATTTCAAAACCAAATTAATAAATCGACAAAAATAGAAGGATCGATGTAATCAATGTTGACATCTACTTTTCCCCAGCTCTATTATTTATAGGCTAAGCTTCGACTCACTTGAACCACCGCCGCACAAAGTTCTGGTAGGTTTCGCAGCGCACCAGCTCCACGGTGAGCTTGACATGCGGTAGCTTCAAAGCCTTGTCTGCTCCCAGTTCGTTGGGCCAGTACAGGTGGCACTTGATCTGCTTCTTCTCCATCAGCTTGTTGAGCATCAGAATGGCGCTGGACGCCTGCTCCCAGACCATTAGCCAGAAGTGACCCACTGTATCCTCCAGGGGTCCCTGTGTCAATATATACTGACGAGCGGCGCGCTCCATCTGAAATGCGGGGGAGACAACGGGCAAAAATGTAAATGGGAATTTCAGATTGACAAGCCATTTATACTTGACCCACCTTAACCAGATTGGCATTAATGTAGTCAACGCTGCCGCGCTTTAAGACGATGCGCGAATGATCGTATGGATTCACATCCCGATAACGATTCAGGCCGCGGTTCTGGTGGCGTTCCGATTCCGAAGTGCTGAACTGTTGCTCCTTCGCCTCTCTATCGCATTTCTCACAAATTTCCTGGAATTGAAAGAAAGGTCATTAGTCCAAGCGAAAGCAGCTCAATTAATGAAACTGATAGAGACCCAACGGCATAAGCCAGCGATTTCTGGCACTTATCAGTACAAATTTGTTGACAATGAATGTGAATTTGTTGTGAATTTATTTAAGCAAAATATCAATGCAAAACGGCGAGTGTATAGTTTTTAATCAGACAGTTCTAGGAAAAGGAAACTTTGAAACAAATGACCCATTAACAGGCTACTTAAAAGTTTATTCATTCTGGGAATTAAGTTCGCTGGAAATACGCTTTAAAAGGCGTCTAAAAGTGCTGATTAGGAAAAGCACTAAGGAAAAATTTGATATTTTTACAAATCGATATTCGGTTTGATAAAAAAATTAAATAAACTTTTTTCATATACTGTTCGATTAATATAGATAATTTGACGTAGATCTGAAAATAAATCGATTTTCAATGAACAAATTTCTTTAAAATACAAGGATATCGATTATAATCGATTAAAATCGATATATGGATTTAGATCACCCATTGGAATCCAGAATACCAAATTTCGGAATTTGGGGAATACGAGCACAAATTATAATTAAAAAATAGATTCTGAATATTTAACGCAATGTATTTATTGCCTAATTAAAAAAAAAACGATTAATCTATTTGGACGATAAAGTGCGATATATTTCATTATTTATATCTTGGATACTAATACCTTAAGAAGCTTTAAGTCAATAGCATTTAAATACAAATATAAATGTAACAAATCAAGCATGACTCATCGCATTCCACACCGATTTTTGTTTACAAATATAGGCATAGGCCTAAAAATAAGATAACACACTCCCACAAAACCATCCATAAGGAATGCTTTACTAATACATCATTTATGTTCTCCGGAAATAAGATATAACCAATGACATTTCTAAATTCTGCTTAAGAAAACATATTATTTGGCTGACTTTAGCAGAAATTCGCCGTAAACAAGTCGTAAGGGAAATATTTGCTTATGAGTAGGCCCCTCTACTCTGAGGTGGCAAATTCTACGCATTATTATAATTTCCAATAATTTTCCCACACGCTGAGAAATACCAATTGCAGAGGATAACATTTTCTATGAAATCGAAGGCCTTTTTGTCATTGGGGGTTGCCCCATTTTCGACCCTGACTCACCACCACCACCGCCACCTGTCCCCACTCACACGACGGGTTTCTTTTGTAGCTTTTCCCGGAGGTAGGTAAGTGGGTTGCCAAACCTACGGCGGCAGAGGAACCTGGGTTGTTCCTCGATGGGAGTGAACCCAAGCCCAACACCACCCAGCTGGCAAACCGGGCGTGACTAATTAGCCAAGCAGCAACGCCGTCCGCTGGCTGTCGTTAATGGCATTATCTTGGGCATGACCGTTGCCGTTGTTGCCGGCATTATCAGCCGAATGTATGTATAATTGCTGGCACAGCTGTATAATGGCCACGGACAATCGAACCTAACCGAACCGAACCGAACACCCAACAAGGTCAATGGCGCCAAATCTGACACGATGACAGTTACTCCTCAAGCTCAGATTTTGGCCACCGGATATATTGAATCACATGCTTAGTAAAGGATGAGTAACAGCGATCAAAAGCCGGGTTTTATACTGTTTCTCCTGCTGATATTGCAGCAGCTTTCGTTGATTAAAAAATCAGTTGTTAATTGTCAGTGTTCCGTCATGATTCAAAAGTGAATCACACAGAGACACAGTCAGTTGCAGAGTTCGAAAATGCAAATAATATTGGACGACGCTTCTCGTCTTTGTTATGAAATCACCCGCAACAGGCGACTTCTTACGCAATCTCCAAAGACGAAATCTTTGTCAAGGGGCAATGTCTGATAAGGCGGGAAATTTAAAGAGAAATGTTATTTGGCAATTCTTTGCGATCTGTGGATTGCCCTTCTCCCCAATCACAATAATTTATAATTATTCTTTGGAAATGGAAAGTAAACCTGAATAGAATTTAGCAGATTCCATAGAAATCTTGCTATCAATTATTTGACGTGTGTGGATTATTTATTAGCTTGTCACGTGAAAATATTTATAGATTATATTCTGGGGCATTCTCGGGTATTTAATTCAAATATTTTCAAACTGATAAGAAGAGCTTTGTTATGTTCTTTGGTGTTTTTGTTTGGAAAAGGGGGATTACTCTAGTTTATTTCCCATTACTTAATATGTGAGATAAGAACAGTTAGCACGCTTTCTTTACTTAATGAACCCAAGGAAATAATACACTTTTATATGAATATTTGTATTAACTTTTTTTTATCCAAGCTAAAATAATTACAATCCCAACCAACAAATGGTTCTTCATTCACCTACTCAGCTCCTAAGTAATATCATATTTCCCCAACTGGCAAACTGCTATGTTATTTTATGCTCTGTGGTTATCCAGGTGACCCTTCTAAGCTGTATGGTGAAATCTTCTGCAAGGTGAGTGAGTGGAGCAGCGGATCATCATCATCAACTTGGGGGCTTGAATTTCCAAAGCGTGTCATGCAAACAGTTTGATTATTTCGCTTTGCATTGCAGCGCTTGAAGAATAATAACAAAAACATTGCATGCAGGCCGCCGAGCATAATTGCGCAAAAGAGGAGGTTGTCATAATAGAACGGAACGGAATAGAGCGAGTTTGGAGTGGGCAGGATGGAGATCCACAGAAGAAGCTAGGTGTAAACTGATAAGCATGAGGGGATGGTGGCTTGGATGAGAAGACCCGCTAACGGGAGTGCGTTCGATGGAAATGATTACACATTCAAGTGCGCAAAAAGCATAACAAAACAAAACCTATCCCCAATGCGTCATTGCAGTGAAACATAGCTAAGTGAAATTATAAAAATATTTTTAATTAATTTAAATATATGGATTACGGTTTAGCTTTAATCAATATTCTTAAGAATTTTTAAATATTTCAATTCTTAAGAAAGTCTCTTGATCATTTATAAAATTCTTTGAATTGCATTATGGTAGGTTTAAGCGTTTCAACGGAAAAATTCCTTATTTTTTCCACTTTAATATTAACCTTATTAAGAATATATAGAATATATTCTTTTTAAAAAGCAATGTTTTAAAATTCTTGAAAATAAATACAAAACTAATATAACGCTACTGAAACAAAGTGTTAAACATACGGAAGTTCCACTGTAGCAACCGCAACAATGATTCATTTCAACAACTTGTTGAAGAACTATTGAGTTAGGTCGAAAACGGTGTTGTGAAATTCCTGCTTTAAGCCTCTAAAATGTAATTAAGGAGATAGTGGGATATACTATGTTTTATGGGTTAACTAAGAGGTACTTTTTCAAGAACATCCCAGGAAATTCAACATAACAACCCTTGGTCTGCTCCAACTTCAATAGAAATACCTGTGCACAGAAAATTTTCCAAGCCAAAAGCGACATTTAATTGTGAGCAAACAGACTCCTCTTCCTCAGTTTTGTTGGAAAATTAGATTATCCTCGGCAACGGCGACGAACGGGCACAAAGGATGCGATGCCAGGCCAGAGCGGAGCGGTCCGAAAACCAAGATACACAACGCAACGCAACGCACACTGTCATCCTAACTGCGGAGTGAAATTCCGTGAAATCCCAATTCAAGTGAGTGGCAAATGGAACAAGACGCAGGAGGAGGTGGCAGCTGAGGAGGAGGAGGAGGAGCAGCTAAAGACACAGTTCGCCGGAACTGGCTATAAAGCAGAAACTGCCAGCCAGCCAACCCAGCTCGGATGAAGATGAAGAGGCAGAGGAAGAGGAAGAGAGCGGTGAAGGAGGAGGATACCGACAGGCAACAAGAAACCCAAAGCGAGACTCAAAAAACCAGACGCATGCCCTTTGTGCCCCTGTGTGCGTGAGTCTCCTCTGTGCGCCTGTGTGTGTGATTGTGTTTGTGTAGTTCTTAAGTGGCAGCCACTGTCACCCCTCGGCGATTTATTTTGGTTTTTTTTCCCCCAAGTCGATAGGGGGTTGGCAAGGGGGGAGCTGGAGAAGCGCCGCAATCACAACAAACAGCATTCCCAGGAATTCTATCCAATTTTATTCTGCCAAACGAATTCGCGGAAGAGGTACGCTCTAGCGATAGTCAAAGGAAATCGCTTTTTGGGGAAAGGTAGGCGACCGACCGAGCGAGCGAGCATAAATATGCCAAATACATACAAGAGTCGCTCCGTGTATGTGAGAATGCAAAGTAAAGTGCAGCAGGTGAGCGAGACTCGGTGTGCATGTGTGCATGCGAGTGTGTTTCGGTGTTGGTGAGAATCTGTTGGTACATTATTTTTGTTTTTTTTTCGGCCAAAGCCTGGCTGGTGACCACTTATAAGCCAGCAAGAGGAACAACAACAACAACAACGGCGAGAACAAGAACACAGTGGGGCCCACACAAATACACCGAAATATACACGAACACGCTCACAAACACACACACACACACCTACGGCTGAGAGTCCCGCTGTGCGTGTATTGGTGGTGGAGGCATCTGCAGAAGCCTTTTGCGCACTCATCACATTTTCGTGGAAATCCAAAAGCAGGAGCAGCCGAAAGGTGTGCGTGCGTGCGTATGTGGGTGTATCGCTTCAAGTCCTGGCATTTTCCGCCTTCGCACATTGTCGTTTTTCATTGCAATTGCAGTCCCGACGGGTCGTTGTAGTTGTTGTTGTCATTTACCTTGTAGTAGCGCGGCCACACAGGCTTTTTACTGTGGTATTCCGCCTCGATTTTCTGTCGGGCGGCCGCATTGTCCACCGAAATCGCCGCCGGCGACGACCCACTCGTTTTCTGATCACTCATTGTGCACTGTTTCCTGCGTTTTGCTTGCGATTTAATAACTTTTAATTTGGAGTTAATCACGGCGTTGACGTTTGAGATGGCACCGACTTGTGAATTTTGGCCCAAATATCGAAATCGCGATATTTTTAATTGATATTTTTCGATATCTTCCCCCTGGTCACTCTGAATCAAGGCAAAATGTCAAAACAAAGTTTTACATGTAGAATGTTAAATGTAAGTAAAACAGTCTGGTACTTTTGGTCGCTGGGACTCAAAAGTCTGGCAACGCTGGTAGCGGGGACTCAAAAGTCTGGCAACGCTGGTAGCTGGGACCGAAAAGTCTGGCAACGCTGGTAGCTGGAACATAAAGCGTTGCCAGACTTTTGAGTCCCAGCTACCAGCGTTGCCAGACTTTTGAGTCCCAGCTACCAGAGTTGCCAGACTTTTGAGTCCCCGCTACCAGCGTTGCCAGACTTTTGAGTCCCAGCGACCAAAAGTACCAGACTGTTTTACTTACATTTAACATTCTACATGTAAAACTTTGTCTGGCAGCACTGTGGGCGCTCAAATGCTATCGTTATCGGCTAATTGGTAATTTGGTGATGCAAAAACATCGATAGCCAGTTTTTGCATCCCTACCGCAGCCAACTTCAAGTCGAAGCCAAGTCAAAATAACGCGCAAAATTATATAAATTTTCAATTGAAGACGATTCAACGTTCACAATGTCGCACCACATGCCCCGGCGGACCAGCGAGTTTCGCGAGAGTGCTCTGGAGGACAACAGCGTGGCCGACAGACGCCAACAAAGATCCACCATGCGCAGCGGAGTCACACCGACTCCCAAATCCCACCAGAAGTTGAACCTGAGACCATCGCAGAGCCGTATTTCGCAGCCCCTGTACTTGGATCGAGATCGGGCCAGCCAGATGGCGGTGACCCCCAAGCCCAGTCTGCGACGCCCCATGTTCTCCTCCGTGGAGCGTGCGGTGGCCCTCCACTCGGACAAGAAGTGGGTGGCCGAGAGGTCGCAGCAAATCTTCGCGTACCTGCGCGACGTGTCCAGCAACCCAACCCACAGCCTGGACATCAACAGGATCAACAGTCTGCGCCAAATGACCATCAAGGAGTTTGTGGGCATAATTAATCACTTTTTCCACCAAATCTTCGGCAATCGGGTAACCGTGGGCCACAACCATGTAGAGGACATTACGGCCGCCATGCAGAAGCTGAATTATCCTCACCAGATGGGTAAATCGTGGCTTATGTCGCCGACTACGCAGCACTCGTTCGGCCATGTGATTGTCTTATTGGACTTCCTTATGGACTTTGCGCCATCCTCGGAGGAGCTGGACACTGAATTTTCGTTCACAGACACCTCGTATCAGCACAGCGTGGCCAGCGAGTCAATCTCCGTGATGTCCACCACGCAAGTTCAACAGGCTCTGCAGCTGGACGAGGAGCTGAACGGCCTGCTCTTTGCCGCCTGCCGGCCATGCATCGTTCTGTGGGATCAGGAGAAGACCGAGGAGGAGGACAAGATGAAGACCAAGACCAGCGAGCTGATACTATCCAAGAAGTACGATCTGGAGAACCTGCAAGCCCTGGAGCAGGAGATCAACAACCTGCAAGTGAAGAATCTGAAACTTAAAGAGCAGCTAAGCAGCGATAACGGGAATCTAAACCAACTGAAGCAGCTTACACAGGAGCAGGATCTCTTGGCCAAAGACTTGGCTGCCAGCCAGAAGGAACTGGCCCACCAAATGGACCATAACGCCAAGTTAACCGCCAAGGCCAATGAATACCAGACAGAGTTCGAGCGTCAGGTGGAGTACGAGCGACGTCTGCAGCAGAACGTGAAGAACCAAAAGTACAACATTAAGCAGCTCAAGGAGCTGCAGACGCAAGCCAGCGACCTGGTGAACCATTCCAAGGCGTACGAACGACAGGTGGAGAACGTCTCGGACGCGGAGCTCAACCAGCAGGTGATGCTGGCCCGGGCCAAGCAAAAGCAACTGGACTCGGTGGTGGCCTACAACCGGAATGTCCATAAACTGACCATAGACTCTGTGATCTGCCAATTGAAGCGAGACGGCGGCCAGCAATTGAACCTAGCCCTGCCGCTGCAGCCTACACTGTCGGACATCGACGAACGTGTTCAGTGTCTGGAGGTGCTGGGCAAGCTTCTGCAGCACCAGCGTCGTCTCACGGACGAGCGGCGTCAGCAGCTGGAGCAGCAAAAGGAAACCTTAGCGGGCGAGGAAATCAAAATATACAAGCGTGTTGAGTCTCTAAATTCGGAGTTGGCCGCCTTGAGGCAGCACCGCTCCAAACTGGAAGTCAGCCACAAGACCAAGTTGGACGCCTTGCTGCAGCATCAGCAGCAGCTGCTGGAAAAGGACTTGGCGCTGCGGGTCCAGCTGGAGGAGCAGCAGAAGGTGTGCGAGACATTGTCGCAGAAACTGGCGGACTTGGAGGCTCGCAATGAAGAGATCATGACCTCGGCTGAACGGTATCAGGAGGAGGATCTGCAGGCTCGAAATGCCCGCTGCGATGAGGTGGAGAAAAAACTGAAGGAAGCTAAAAACGAGCTGGAGGCCTTTAATGTCACGCTCGCCACCAATAAGGCTAAGCAGGAGCTGGCCAAGGAGGAGTTGGACTCACTCCCAATGCCATCGTTTGAGCCAGTGGTGGAAGCTATTAATAAACTTTGTTTTTAACCATATATTATTTATTATTAATAAACTAATTATTTATTTGTGCATTGAATTTAGCGTTAATGGCGAAAATTGCATTATTTTAAATTTTCAGATGGGTGTAGTTGCTTTGGATTGCCAGTATTGCAGCAAACCTGGCAGCGTTCGTTAAAACGACTTTTTTAAGCACTTTTTCACGATTTTTTGTGTGCTTTTCAGGAAAATGGCTTGAAAACTCAAAAGGTTTTAAAAGCGGCGCTGCAATTTCCTCGCCCAGTCTGGCAGTTCCAATTTTCTAATATTTGTTATCGGAAATGTTATCGTGCAGCAGCCCTCACTAATATTGTTACTTAATTAATTAAACTAAAATAAAATGATTACCCGCGTGTTCCGCTTGGTCCGCGATCAGCGCCTCAGTGTTCCCGTGCTGCGCTGCTTCCACCACGAGTTCTCCAAGCCGGAGCCAAAAACCCCAGCCGCCAAGGCCGAGGAAAAGCCCACCAATCCCTTCCAGAATGTGCCGGGCGGCGTCGTGCAGAGCAAATATAAGATATTCCGCGATGATGAAGCCACAGAGATCTTTGATGTGGAGGAGGCACGCTACCAGGAGCAGCAGCTTCCAAGTGAACCCGATGAGCAGCAGGATCAGTACTATGGCTTAAACCTAAAGCGTAAGCGGTAGAAGATCTAACACCTAAAGTAGGAGGACTCAACGCTTTTCTTTGACAGGTGGTGTTCGCGGTGTGTTCGATATTGAGGACTTGGTGGAGCTGTTGCGGAAAGAGAACGTAGACGACATATTCGTGTGCTATGTGCCCGAGGAGCTGAAATATGTGGATCATCTGGTTGTGTGCAGTGGAAGGAGCTACCGCCACATGCTGTCCACGGCGGAGTTTGTGCGTCGCATGTTCAAGATTAAGCGGAACAAAAGCGACATTCTGCCGCGCATTGAGGGTGATAAGAGTCGGGACTGGATGGCCATGGATTTGGGTTAGTATCAAGGGAGTTACGCTCCCTAAAATCCTAACAAGAATTCTATTAAATAACTCTTTTCATTCGTTAATTTCAGGCAACATAGCTTTGCACATATTTTCGCCCAAGGCTCGCGAGGAATACGACCTGGAATCGCTCTGGGCAATTGGCTCTCAGTACGACCGAGAGAGCCAGAAACCGCATAATCCCTATGGAGATATTTTCATGGCCCCCGTTCCAGCTGCAGTTGCTCCTCCGTCAAATCAGGAAACGTAGAATTCTTTGGCTTTTACTAGTTTAATATATTTACAATTGGCTCACCAGACCACTGTCCCGTCCGTGATCTTTTTGTGAAAATCGTAGAGACTGGGAAAGACATGATCGCGATCGATATCCTCACCGTACTTCCTCACCAAATAAGCATAGCTCTTCTCGTGCACCAGGGCCGAGTGCCAGCCCAGCTCCTTGGCGGCTAGATAATCGGTGGTGGGTCCATCGCCTATATGAAGACACTCCTCCGGCTGGAGATTCTTCAGGCCCGCCTTCTCCATGGCCTGGTGAAAGATCTCTGCCGAGGGCTTCTCCGCCTTGACCTCGTACGAGGTCAGGGCAAAGTCCAGATACTGATCCAGCTTGGTGTTTTGGAGCAGTGCCGGCAGACGCGGATCAAAGTTGGCTATCACGCCCAGCTTACACTTATCCGGTTTGAACTCCTTGCGTAGCTGCTGCAGTAGCTCAACGCTGCCATTGCAGGGCTGCCAGCAAATGGAGGTCTTGTAGAGCTCAATCAGATGATTGGAGAAGTTGTGCAGCTTGTCATCGGGTATGGCGGCTCCGCTGTCCGCAAAGGTGCCTGTAAAGAGAGAGTTACGTAAATTTAGATTCCCTATTTAAATCTTAAAATAAACCAAGGTCAGCTTTATTCCAGATTACCACCAATTTGCAAGGTACATATATTAAATTTGGTTTAAGGTCGATTGCGGCCAAAGGAGATAAGCCTCTTTATGTTTTTTGAAGATAATTTGAATAGTATTTGAAAGATTAATTTTCCAATTATTAGAGCTTTTAAATTTCCATAAAAAATACATTTTAGGCTTGCCAAGACGACGGATAACAACAACATTTATTAGTTGCACTTTGGAACAAGCTAAAATTGTTTATCACCCGGCTGGCCGGGCTGTGAAGACAAACACTAGACCAGAGGCCCTCACCTGCTATCAGCTTACGCCACCACTGCTGCCACTCGATCTGTGGCTCTGTTTCCCGTCCGAAATTGGGATAATCCCGGTTCATCTTGTACCAGTTGGCCTTGAAATTCTTGGCCAGCTCATTGTTGTCGCAGCGGGCGCCAAAGAGGGCACCAATCTCGCCATACTGCTTGCCGGGCGTTGTCCGGAATTGGAGAAGCGTATTGGTCACGTCAAAGGTGATCAGGCGAAAGCGACTGAGGCTGCGCATCTCGGATGGGGGGGGCTATTGAATCTCAACTGTCGTCGTTGTTTGGTGACCGAGAACTGCCGGCGTACTACGTGAGCTAGTGGCGTTCTGTTATTGTTTTGTACGAAAGTCGATCCGGCTCATTATCAGCTCTCGCAGGCAGCTGCCGCTCGGTTCGGATCGGTTTGGACCTCGGAGCATCGGCGCACACACAATTGTGTTAATTTCTATATCTATTATCGTGGACCCTCGGGGCGGTTATCTCTGGTTACTGCCATTGATATTGGTATATCGATTTGCAATCTGCAGTGATTAGCCTGATATGCAAACATTATTATAAGAGATAAGATCATGTCTCTTATCACGGCTTCTGTTTGTTTTTGTGTTAATTTAAAATGCGCGCGCAAGCAGCAAAAACCTAAGAGGTGGCGACACTTTGCTAGATTAAAGCAATTTTCAAATTATTTATTATAAGTTAATTTTTAATAGTATTTATTTGTTCTTTTTTTATATTTAATAATTTATAATTTTATTTTAAAATGTCTTTAGTTGTTTTCAGTGCTGTCGACAAATACGCCATCTATACAGACTTTATGGCAGCTAAATTATTTGCAGTCCAAAGCGAACAGAGGGCGCCACTACACAATACCTACGCCATTTCGATAATTATCGGTAAACAAAATGGCGGTTTCATGACAGACTTGCGCGAAATTTAAATTGCCATTTGTTTAGTTACTTAAATACTTAAAATTACATTAAAATTACAAACATATACTTAATATATATTTTCAATTTTAAATATAAATTGTAAACTAAATTGAATTAAGTTTATAATAAAATTATTGTTAACGAAAAAACTTTTAGAACTTAATGTAATGTATTTCAATAAGCACCAGACTCTTTTTATATTTATATTGGCCTTTGTAAGTACCCTCTTATTGTGAGCCATAGCTTAAAGCATATGTTTCTGACTTCTATTCATAAATCTTTCAACATCCTTCCATAAACTTGTTGCAATTCCACTCATTTTCGCTATAAATAAATCACAATTTGGCACTGACTACAAAGCCAGCCTTGAGGTCGAATTTCTATGGAAGGGCGAGGGTCGGGTCCCAAAATTCCTCACATTCCGCCTGTCCAGCTTGCCTGTTTGTTTCCTTTCTTATTTCTTGGCAGTTCTTTTTTTTTATTTTGTGCAAAGCCGCATATTTTATTGGCATAACTGAGAGTCTACCAGGAAAGGGAATTTCCGAAAAATGGCCTCTATAGAAATTGATTATGCCATTATAAGCAATTATTGAATACAAAACCTTATACCAATTGTGTTTGTATATATTTTAGTTATTAATGTGGAGTAGATTTTGTAAGAATTAGTACACTTTTATTATTATTATTTTTTTTTTTTAAAGAAATAAAATTGTTTTTAATATAATCAGAGGCAATAAAATGCACTCTACCGTATTAAAACTAAAATTAATTGAATACTCACCTAAATGGACACTCAAAACTGGTGTTAACTTTACATAAACGGCAGAACCCGCTGAATGCAAATCCCCTTAACCATCAGCCGAGACCCAGACACCTTTCCCCTACTCTGAGCAACTGTTGTGTCGGACCCGAGACCCTCCTGGAGGTGCAACTCCATTGATTACATTACCGTCCGCCACCTACAAAGCTTGTTTGCTCTGCTCTACGCCACCTTATCGCGCCCCCAAGCCCAACTTGGCTGCTTTGGAAGTTGCAGAAAATAAAAAAAACACACACACATAAACACTTTTGGAAAACAGAAGAAAAAAAAAAAAACAAAAACGGCAAAATTCAGTTACTGTCCAACTTTCAACAAAAACTTTCCCAAGAAAAGTAACCAACCGGAGGCGGCAAGTCAACGACTCCCCTGGAATTTCGTGTTGGCCCTTTTCGAAATGTGTCTGGTCTTGGTTGGTAGTAGTCGGGGCCAAAAGCTCCTCCACCCCCTCAGTCTCCTCATGCTCCCCATGCGCCTCGTCCTCCTCCATGCCACTCGCTCCAACTCCAACTCCAACTTCGGCTGGCTGCCTGACTGCCTTTTAATATTATCTGCACTTTGGGTCTTTGGCTGCCGCCGCTTTTTCAGTTTGTTGTTCTTGTTGTTTTGATTGGTCGTTTTAACCTGTTTGCGAATTTCTACCATGTTAATAAATAATTTTTAGAGGAGTTTTTAGAAGCGGCAGCAGAAGCAAAAGTACCGCACCAGCAGCGCCATCGTCAACACACTGTGAATAAAATGTTGTTTGGTGATAAATAATGGTTATCAAAATGGTTTATTTAAATTTTAAATGTTAAAAAATTAAGCATGTTTCTCAATAATATAATATACATAAGTTTATCTAAAGCTTTAAATGTTTTAAATCAAATTTTTAAGCTTATTTGAAATTGATTTCAAATCCTTAATAATTGTTTATAAGAATCTTGATTTGTTTAATATTTATTAAAAGTCCCAACTTTCACTTTTTCAGTGTAGAGAAGCTGATTCTTGTGTTGCTCCCAGCTTCTCCTGTTTCTCCTGGCACGACAACTCCTCATCTCATCGGAGTCGGGAGTCGGAGTTGGAGTCGTCGTCGTCGGATTAGGTTTGGCTGCTTCTACTGCTTCCACTTCTTTCTGCTCTTGGGTTTCGGTGCTGTTGGGCCTCTCCTGTGTGACTTGGAATGCAGCCAGACGGCCACTGCCTCCTGCCTCCTGCCTCCCCGGCTTGGATTCCCATCCAGCGTTCTGTGCTCGCCCACTAGAATGACCAAAGCCACCTTCTCCTGCTCCACCATGATGGTCGGCACTCTACCTGTGCCATTGCCATCGCATCTCCTTTTTGGCACTGCACCACAAACTGACACCAGAGCTTTGGCAATTGGAGTAGCTGCCAGCAGAAGTCTCAAATTATTGGAAACCAGAGGTCATTAGGTAGCTGGGAGAGCCTAATGAATATGTACAAATGTGTGTCCTAGACCAAACTTAAACTAGGGGTTCTAGGGGAAAATACATGGGATTAGTTATGTTTGCCTTAAACTTTGATTTTTCCAAAAATTATTAAATTTAAAACTTGATCAATATTGATTTAAAGGATTGTAATATTTCAGGTCTTCTTGAGATTTTGTAATATGCCCAAAAAGCAAGTAATTGGCAACAGTCATATACTTCTTAAGATATTTACAGAGTTTTTTCCCGAACTGATATACTCTCCAAATGCCATATATACTCCACTGTACGCTATGACCGCTTCACTTCCAACTTCTGGGAGTGCAATAGCACTATGCTGGTGTTCTTGTTTGAAATTCCTTTGCCAGCTTTTTGGTTTATTTTGTGTTTTGCTCAGCGCTTCGCATCGTCGTCTCCTCATCGTCTAAACCCTCCTACCCAGGGCCCTGGCTATCGGTTTGTGCACGGAAAATAAACTTAAAGACTTGATATGGGGTAAAATAAATAAAAAATCACGATAATTACTAGGATTTTAAAAATATATTTAAAGATTTTCTAAACATTAAAGGGTTTTCCAGTTTCCCTATATTTCATAGCTTTCTTAAAACCTCTTTAAAATAGTGCCTGAAAGTATGCCACAAATAACATTCAAATAAAGCAATTTAAGATCTCAAACTAGTTGATTTGTTATGTTTTTTAAACAATTATTTGTTACAGTGTACCCCATCCTCGTCTTCCGTCTTGGTCAGCATCTTCGCCGTCGCGGTCGTCGTCGTCGTCGTTGTCGTCGGGATGGGGCTGTGGCTGGGGCTCGTTTGTTAAATGTTTGGGTTTTGTTTGAGTTTATTGAGTGAATTCCTGGAAAAACGCAGGAATTTGTCTTTGGTCTTTCTGTTTTGTTCGGTTTTCTGTTCGGTTCTGTTCTGTTCTGCTTTTCCCTCCGCTCTGAGCCAGAGGTCTCCGATGCACTCGGTGCATAAAAATCGCTTTACGGCGTTTTGAGCTCTGGGCAACCGCTTGGCTTCGCTTTGGTTCGGCTCGGTTCGGTTCTGTACGATTCGAATCGGTTTCCCAAGGTGTCTGTACGGGTTTGTCGTGATAAAGGATGGACAGGTGATTATGACTTTTTTAGCGGGACACCCAATTACGTGCGATCGGGCAGGACAGGAAATCGGCAAAGATCAACAGGGCCCAACCCCTTTTTTGGCCCTTTTTTCGCCAATAAACATACGCCTTGTGACTCTGTGATGGGAACCGAGTTGGTTCCCGTGTTCAGCCCGGAGTGAAACATAATACTCTGGGGTGGTGCTACTCCGCTTTAGGGATTATAATTAAGTCGCCTCAAAGTTATTGTTCAATTTTCTAATGTTCAAAATGAATGTGATAAAGGTACATTCGGTTTTAATTGTTTTCTTTTAGGGCTTGACAATGGCCATTTTTAATTAGGGTTTTATTAATAAATATACACATTTTGTAACCTACTTTTTATATTTATTTAAGAAATCAAACTATTTCGGAAAACACATCATTAAGCTGGCACTCTTTTATTATTTTTAGATAACATTTCCAGATGACACAGTCTTTTGGGTCATAAACACCCGGATCTATTACCATTTCGCTGGATTTTATAACACCAGAAAAAAATTTGGCTCCAACGCCCACCGAGGAGAATTCCATTTTCCGAAGACGGCCAGGCGGAAGAGCATGGGGCAGCACATCAATCGGAATCTTCCCTCCTCAGTTCCGGTATGCCCAAAATAGAACATTCCTTCTCCTTCTGGATTTTCACCTTTTCCCCCCCTTTGGATTCGGTGTTCCTAAATCACCAAGAGATCTCTCAGCTAAGGAATGAGTGTGAGTCTTGGGGGGGTGACCAGAGAATCGGCTCCCTCTTCCGGGATTTGGATGGACGACCCCTCCGATGGCTTCCAAAAATAACGGAAATGGTTTGGAATCTTGAGAGAAATTTGCTATTTTCGACCGATGATTGAGTTGTAATGATTGGGCCATAGTTCTAGTTCTTGTTCGTGTTCCTCCACGAACACCATCATCCCCCCCATATGGGATGAATGGAATGCATATGTGCCACAACAGCAGAGGAATCTTGGTCTGTCAGTCAGCCAGAGATGGAAAATGTGGCTGGGAGTTGATCCCTAAGTGCAGGCTTACATTTTATATAGTAGATATTGTTTTTAAAATATTAAAAAATATTTAAATTAAGCTTAAAGACTATTATTTTATTTATATTAAAAATAGCTTTGCTTTTTTACTTCTAAAAAGAAATAATTCAATTATTATCTAAAGAATTTCATTTATACTTTCTTTTTCTGTATATACACTGCCCAAAAATATGCCTCCTACATCTGCCACTTCAGTTTTTGCTGCCTAAAGTCGCTGCATTCCTGCACCGACCGAGGACCACTGGGCAATGGTGATTCGGAGGCGATGGGATCGGTTGGGCATTCCCAGACAATGCTCTCGGAGAGCCAAAAAAAAAAAAATAAAAAATAAAGTAGAAAAAAAGAAAGCATTTCGAGTAATGGCCAAGCGCCCCCTGAAGAACTTTAAATAAATCTTCTTTTTCCGGGGGGAACAGAGAGATTGCAAAGGGAAAGGCAACGAACATTTGTTTGCCTTGTAGGATTCTCCTGTTTGGTTTTATTTTCAGATACAGAAGAGCCACAATAACAGGAACCACTAAAAATAATGATTGAAAAATATATAAAATAAAGGTTAATATTCAACATAAATAAAAAGTAAGAACTTGACCATTATTAGATATATTTTTTAGATTTTCAAATTGTTATGAAAGACCAAGTAAAGCTTGGGAAGTACTTTAATTTATTCTCACTAAGTAACTTAAAATTAAAATAACTTAAATTAAATTAAAAAATTTATATTTCATAGTGAAGAATCCCTGAAGTTTTCCCTTTTTTCGCTACTTTTAGAAACTGAAAACTGCTGCTGCTATTTTTTTTTTTTATTATTGTTGCTGTTGCTGTGTGCCATTCGCTTGCTTTAAATTTCTAATTTTGTGGGCAAGTGAATCTGAATTTGAATTTGAGAAAGATCTGGTATGTATGTATGCATATAGCCATGTCCCGTGTCCCGTGTCCATCTCCCATCTTCCATCGGCCGACGCAGTGCGGTAAAATACGAGGTAAGAGTCGCTTCCCCATACCCATACCCCCCTTTCCCCTAACTCAAATTCGCATTCGCATCACAGTAGGGGTCAAGGAAATAGGGGTTTGAGTAGGCAAATCAAAATGAGTTCCAAGTATTTAAAATTTTGGGATTAACAATTAATTAGAAGTTAAAAAAACTTTTGTAATAATAATCTGCAAGCTTTTTTTGAAATTTATGACTTTAATTTCTATATTATTTCTTAGCCCTATTCCCTTGCCCTCGTCTGTCCACATGCGTATATGCGTATTCAGCGAATTCTGTCCATTACTCAAAGAAAGCGTCGCGAAAGAATTGCCAGAACGAGACGTTGATGTCGATGTCGGTCAGAGGCGGCCGCCAGACAATGTTTAATTTGTGTGCGAATATCGGCGACCAGGGCTGCAGCCACATAATATAACCATCAAAGTGAGTCATATATTTACATATTTGGAGGAGGAATACTTGAATCCCTGTCCATATGCACTCCACTTCCGGCGGCGCCTAAAAGTAGGCAGCGGCGATTTTTACTGTACTGCAATCAATCCTCAAGGACAACATCCGGCGGAAGTTCAGCCCTGGTACAAGAGGAAGCCCTGGCCGACGTAGCGCCACCATTACCATAGCGACATTAACGTCTGGCCAGCTATTTTCGAGCATGTTTTGGTCTGCAGGAAGCACAGGCCCAGCAGCAGCAGAGAGGGCGAGCTAGAGCCCAAGGCACTGAGCGAAAATTGGGATAATTAAGGAAATTTTAAGATTTTTTAAATAATTTTATGATGTATATATAGCATTTATAATGAATATAATGAGAGATGGAAATCTTTTAGATCATATGAGAACCTTATGATAGACAATAAAATTCTTATAAATCTCAGGATCTGTAAATGTAAGCGATACGAAATTTGGTATGTAGATAAATTATGTACTTATCAAACAGATAATATTAGTTTCCAAAATGTTAGCATCTTATAAATTACAAGAACTTAGAGTCTTATTTAGCCTAAAATTTAAAATTATCTAAACTACACTGAAACCCTTTGTGTTGATTAAATCCTCCTCACATACCAAAATTTAAAACAATCAGAAAATTCCCTGACTGTTTTTTCTTCAGTGTAATCATTGCGGCTTCGTCGTCGGTCAGCAGCAGCAGCGGCAGCAGACGATGCTGAGAAGTTTCGATTTTTATTTTTGTCTAAAACATCTTTATGTGCTTTTAAATATGCTGCGAAGTGACATTAGATTTTTCCCGCGGCCGAGAGAAGGGAGGAAGGCCGAGGGAAACGCAGACAGATCCGCTACAGAAATAAAATTTGTCACAGACAGTTAGATCAGCATCACGGATTCGGGTGTGTGAGTGTGTGTCTGTCGTCTATTCTATGGATACATCAGCATCTGAGCATCTGAGGAAAAGGCGGGCTAAACTTAGACCAGCCTCAGCATTTTTCCTCTTTCCCCTACTCAGCTTTTCCCGATCGCCGTGCTGCTGTTGATGTTTTGATTGATAGTCGTCGTCGTCGCTGGCCATACCATGCCATGCCATATCATCCAAGATCCAAGGTGGCTCCGGCTCTGGTGGCTTCCATCCGTTCCGATCCGATCCGCTCCTGGCAACAGTGCCAGTCGGCAGACAACCTTCCAGCTCAACAGTGGTTGATCAGGTCTAGACCAAAGCACAACAACACACACAATAAATGCATAGCAACAACAGAAAGATACATATATCCGCATCCGTCCAAGTTGGCATTGCATGTGCAGAAGATGCAAACGATGAGCACTTTTCCATGCCCTCACCGAGTCTCGGGTGGCTTTAACATTATTTTAAACTCATTAAATATAATTCAAGTTTAACGTTTCCCAATAAAAAGGTAATTAAACTACAATTGGCTAATAAACTGTTAATTATATAAATTCTTTTTTAATAGGAAATAATAAATATTTACATAAAATTGCTAAGTGGCCTTTATTTATATTTAATACAAATATTTTGAAATATATTAAAAAATATTCTACTAATATTTAAAAATATATTCTTATGCAGATTTATTTGTATAAAAATATTTAAAGCTTACAAAGTCTTCTGCAGGTGAAATTCTACTTTTTAAATACACATTTTTTCTGAGTTTTGAAGAGATTATTAAACTTTTGACTCAATAATAAATATTCACATTATACAACAATCAAACGACTATTAGAAATATATTCCTTTTCCCTGAACATTATTACCTAAATAAAGATGTGTTTATTGGTAAAACAGATCAGATTTCCATAGTTAATGGCACTTATCCTAAAAATCCTAAAAATTAAGTTAAAACTGAAATTATTAGATGTTGGAATTTGTGTCAGATCAAAGAGACTGCCATGTTTGAGGTTTAATAGCGAAATAAGTTTAGGATTTCCATGTCTAGAGAGTATATCCCCTATCGCCTAGATATTCCCTTCGGATTTCTCCTTTTGCTTTGCTTTCCTCAGCATTTATTTTCGAATTATTGTGCACAGTTCTTGAGTCATTCTTCCGCGTTCTTGCATGAAAATGGACGTTGGACTGGGTCTGGGATTTCCATGGTAAATAAGGGGGTGGGGCAGGAAAATGCACAAGGGGCGGCAGCTGATGATGATGATGGTAGGTTGGTTGGTGCAACCGTATTCGGCAAAAATTAGCCTTGCCTTTGTCTGCTCTCTTTCCTTGGTCTCTTTGTATGCAGATGCTGCAGATTAGCCACTCCAGACAACCGCCTGGCCACTATATAACCGATTTAGCTTAAGAACACTCCCTGCACTGGGGTATAAAGTCAGCAGCTGCAAGGGAAAGTAATCTAATTGATATATTGAAATATCTTTCAATATATTTCTAAGATGATAAAGCTTTATTTTTAATTTTTTATGTATTTTATGTAACGACAAATGTCTTTATTTTCCCCAGTGTAATGCTGCATCTGGCATTAGAAGCAGATGAGGGCTCTGCAGCTGATAACAAAGAGCCGAAAGGGGGTGGAGTTGAGCCAAGACCAAGCTGAGTTGGGGCTGAGACTGAGGCCTGAGTCGGGGGAAAACTGCATTCCTCGCATTCCAATGACACCAGTAACAACAACGCACCACGTTTTTCATATTCAAATGCAGCCCAGACTCAAACTCAAACTTAAACTTAAACTCAGACGGAGACTCAAACAGAAGACGAAAAGACTTTACACGAGGAAAAAATGTTTAGGATTTTCGTAAAAGGAATTACAGTACATTTTAAATAAGATGTTATATAATATTTTATGATTAATATATAACAACAGATTTGCTGAAAGTTGGCAGACATATTTATTAAAATTTTTCTAAGAGGCTATAAGAGCTTACCTAAGCTTCAATACATTTTCCTAAATTTTTTAGTTTTTCTCTGCTAATTTCAATTATTATAAATTGTATACCAATATTTCTTCCAGTGCCTTCATCCCGTGGATCACAGATCCGTGGCTGAGCCGCACTTAACATAACAACAATGCACAATGCACCGGCGATGGGATGGCGATGGAATTGGATGGGATGGGATGGGTTGGTGATGGTGATGATGTTGTCGCTGCAACTTCAAAAGCTGAGCAAACAAGGGGGAGAGAGTGGTGTGTGTGTGTGTGGAGTGGCGCGGAGTGGAGGCCACTCGGTTCGAGCCTGGCCGAGAATGTGAGAAAGAGTTGGACAACAAAGTTGGCTGGCGACTGGCGCTGGCCGTGGGTGCGAAACCAATTTACAGCGCCCCGTGAGGTGTCGCGAGTTGTGTGGTGGGGGGGTGTAGTGGGAAGGGTTCAGGAGGTGTGGCAGGTCCCCCACCAATATGGGGGATTATTGAAAATTAAACTCTTGACACCTCGGCGACTTCATCGGGCATCGAGAATGCAGTCTATCGTGACCATTCTCAGCGGAAATTAAGTCTAAGGTTTCATTTTGTTTTCACAAGAAGAAAGGGAGTCATATTTCTTGCTCATATTCATGAAATTATTATTAATAGGATTGTGGTAAATATAAATAAAAAAAATTTAAGAGTTTATAATATTTAACATTTTTAGTGACTATTTAACTAGAGATTATTTTATATATTTTATTACAACTCTTTTCTGGTAGACATATTTTTTCCCAGGCAACCTCTTTACTATATCTTTACTGTTACCTATTTAATTTGTGCTTTATTATTTAATTAACATTATTTTAGCCACGGCTCAGCCGAAAGTCGGGGAAAAAAAAACTCCCATCGAACTGGCTCTCATCTTTGGTGTGACTTTTCAATTATAAATCGAACTTTCGGTGGCTGAATTTCAAATAGTGGGAACTCCCCGCAATCGCATTCCCACAGGCCAGGCACTCACACTCACACTTGCACCCACGCCCACGCAAATTGGGGCAAGATAGAGTCAGACATTGGCCAGACGACAACGACACAGCACAGGCCACAATCGGAGTTCTCAAGTGTCCCTGCCCGGGGATAATAATGCACTGGCATTCAGGGCGGTGATTTCAAAAGGCGACGATTGGGACAACAAACAAATTGGGCATAATGCTGTCCGATCTGGACCCGGGTCGGAGATGATGGCCTGCTGGGCAGGCTCTGCGTGCGACATAGCCAAGTGGTGCCAGTCGTCCGGTGGTCACCAGTTGCAAAATTCGTAGAAGTCATTGAGTCGACGAGCCATTTGAAATAGGATCGGATCGGATGGGATAGGATGGGATCGGTTCTAGAATTGCCAGGGCGTTCCCGAGAACGTAGAACGAAAACAGTGGGCACCGGCATCGGCTCCAGCACCTACTTGCCTCTATATATATTTGTTTCTTAGCTGGTCACTTGCATTCAATGTTTTCCTTAATGCTCGGAATCGATTTTCCGAGAATTATAACAGGGTAGGGGAGGGACAGGACCACCACCATGGCCACTGGCTGATTTTGTCAGCGTGTAATCATTTTCGCTGACAATAACTTCCTGTGCCACAGATTACAGAATGAATACAAATGTGAAGTGATTAGGAGGAGTTATGGGTGCACTGAGAACGAAAACGGGAGCAAAATTAGAGAGAATCTGATTTTATTTGAAAATTAATATAGCATTAGCTGAAATCAGTTAAGAATTATGAGATATTCTTTCACTTTTAAGCAGTTAAACCCATCTCAGAGATTTGTATTAAATAAACCAAAACAACCTAATGAACAAAAGAAAATATATACTTTAAAAGAAACTTCACCATCCAAAAACCCCTAAATAAATTTTCTCAGTGCAGGAAAATACCTTCGTCTCACATGGTGTGTGGGTGTGCCAATATCAAAGGATCGACTGCCGCTGTCCTCGACCGACGCGTCGTCAAGTGTGGGAAGTGATGTGTTGATTACAAACAAGTACGGATCCCGAGATATATGGTATTGTATACCCTGACGACACATTTCAGCCCTGACCGTTCAGATTCGATCCCAAGGCGATCTGCGGTGCTGTGCGGTGCGGTGCGGCATCTCAAAGATGCTTCCTGGAATCGCCCGGAGACCTTTTCGGGATTACTGTAAATATGCAATCAATTTTTATCGATACTCTCGGCTCGGGGGTGTGCGTGTGTGAGAGGAAATAAGAGAAATGAAGAGAGGCAGCGTGAGATATTTTCCCTGGGAATCGGATCGGTCCAGTGGTCCGATAGCTGTAAATGCCATTCATGATCGTCATAATATTTTCTTATCCTTTGGAACTAATTTGTTGGCCGGCCTTTGGGAAATTTTGATCCTGGGAAATGCATGTGTCTGGGAAAAACCAAGGAAAGTGGTTTTCAATCAGGGAGAATATTTGAGGTCGTTGGGGCTCTGATAAATGTTGTGTGTATTTTTATTGCATTGACTTATTTGGATTTTTTCTGGGAATATGGTTTCTGGGAAAGTTGGTGATAAAGTTTGAGGGTGGTGAGATCATATCCTCAATTATTTATTTAAAGAGAAAACAAAATTTATGGGATTTCAGATGAATTCTTGGTGGATTTATGTATTTATTTACTATTTAATTTAATTTTACATAAATTTATAAAATAATGATGTTATCCACAACTGTGTCGTATCGAAGAATTATTCAAATGGCACATTATAGATAATCCTTGTTTTGTTTTTGATGAAGCAACAATTAATTGGGTCTCTGTCTCTGGTAATCTGAAGTGTCAGTGGAGCCTCCTCCATTTACTGGCTCCACTCGCGTCCACTTCCACTCCAAGAGCCTTATCCGCATAATTGTTTCTGGTCCATTGATAGATCCCTAATCTGATCTGCTTAGTGAGTGCCGTTCGATTGGAAGATATTTCCTCCGTTTTCCCATTCGTATTCGTTTATAATTTGCCCCGATGTGTGTGCATGCATGGGCGTGGGGGGCGGTGGAAAGGGGTTTGGGGGAGGGTAGGGGATTGGGGGTATCTGGGAGATACGAATAGTGCCAAGCTTATTTGTCTATCTATTGGATTGTTTGTCTGTCTGCCTGCTTGTCTATTTGACTAACAGACTGTCCGTTCGTTCGTCTGTCCGTCCGCTTGTCCGTTTGTCGGACTCTCCGGACTCTGAGATCCCCCGCCTCCCCTCAAGCTTCCCCTGATAGTTTTTAGGTTGTTTTGTTATGGTTGGCCCATTACTGCATTCCACATGCACAGTGTTTGCCTTGATGTTTTTAGGGTGTTTCGTTTCTCTTGGTGTGTTGCCGTTGTTATTATTGCTGCTGCTGCTGCTTCAGATGTTGTTGTTGTTGTTGCTTTTCTGCTGTGTTACAAAATCATTCATCGCACACACATATTGAAATTGTAAAAAGCAACAGCCATCAACGTAGATAGAAACATATAAAAATTCTTTGCATTCCAATGAATCATGTTGTTGCTGCTGCTGTTGCTGTTGCTGCTGCTGCTGCTGCTGCTTTAACTGGCAGCGACAGCGACAGCAAGCTCCGTACTTCGTACTTGATGTAAACTTTAATTAGGTAACACTGAAGTATGTGTAGGTATGTGCACACTGCTTTCTTCCTCTTCTGTTGCTGCTTCGTATGCAAGTTGTTGCTGCTGCTGCTGTTATTATTATTAATGTACGCTATATGCCACAGGCGGCACAGCGACAAGCGAAACTATCTAAGAGATACGCGTGCATATCTATAACTTATGTTCTGCACTGAGAGAAATAACTTCTTTAACGTAGTAGTAGTGGTTTTGCAAGATATCACTTTCATCTGTCTACCTTCAAACCCCTTTCTCATCAGTAAAAGCTTGTTTTAAGATCTCGTCTTTACTTCGCCCCATATTTTTCTCTTGGTGCATTCCAGTCCAAAGTCTTTTGCTTCTTCATCTTCCACTTCTATTCCTCAGTTATGTTTCTACGTGTGTGTGTGTGTGTGCTGCTGTTATAATTGTAAATAATGATGATAACGCGATTACATGCCTGGTTAAGGAATTTATTGTAATTCGTTGGCCATTTGAGTAAGAAATTAAGGCAAACAGGTTATAAATTGTAAAGCATTTGAAATGCCGCTTGCCGTCAAGGATTGTGTTTTGTGTGTCCCCCTACCCCTCGCCCTATCTTCTTCTTTCTTTCTTTATGTGCGGCGTTATCAGGTTATTTTTCTTATCTGCAAGGCAACATGGAAATGGAATGAATTGAAAGGCGCACTGACGAAAGATAAACAATACAAGGCGCACAAACACCGATATCGATAGCGATTGATCGGCTTTAAGCTGCCGTTACCTCTGCCGCCACCTCTGATTCTTTGGGCGCCAGTTGTTACTGTTCTTTGAGAGAGCTTTTCATATTTTCCTTGCGGCTTTGGAGTTATTTTCTTTTTGTTGCATCTCTAGGAGAGAGGCTATTGAATTAAAATATAATTGTTAAAATTAATCAATACCCTGGATTTTAAAACTTTGGCTGATAACAGTTTCAATTATGTGATTGCCAGGGTATTCCGAAAATCCATTCTTAACTGTTTGTTTCTGTTTTGGGGTGTCTTGTTCTTCTCGTCTTTTGTTGGGGTGTCTTCTTCTGTTTTCCTTCTCTGGTTCCTTGTTTTTTTTTTTATTCCTGTGGGGTGTCGCATGCCAAGCGCCAAGCATCCCAGCGCCAAAGAAGAACAAGAGGAGGAGGGAGAAGAAACAGCAACAAATACAGGCACAGTGGAAACTCCAAAATGCGGCCCCCACACATGCAGACTCTGCCACGGCCTCTGCCGACGCCGCTGCAGCAACTACAACAATAACGTTGAACGTTGAAAATTGTGAATGAAATGAGAGGTCTAACCTCTTTCGCTTGGAATGTGGTCGACGTGCCACGGCAACTGGTTTCGCTCTCTCCGCCACCGTCGCCACCCCCCCCTCTCTCTGGCTCCCCTCGCTGACGCTGGCTCCCCTTCTCGCTCTCTGTGGCTCCCCCTTGCTCTTTGCCGCCTTTGCTTGTTCATTATCGCTTTGCTGGCAAGGGTGGCGTTAGTTGGCCCCCACTCTGCTCCGCCCCCCCCACCTCCTAGATGCTGGCCCTCTTGGACCCCCGTCCCCCTTCTTGCTCTCCCCCACTAAATTCGAATCTCACGCTCACGTATCTGCGCAATACGTGATCGCCGTTGCTGTTGTTGTTGGGGCCGTTCGTTCGGTCCACAGCGATTAGTATTTGCGTATGTCTGTGAGTGTACCCGAAAGAGAGCACCTACACACCTATAAAACTCTTTCATGGGGGGCTGTGTGAGTGAGTAGTTGATAAAGTGGCGCCTGTGTGTGCGAGAGAGAGTGAGCGATCAATTGGCATATGCAGTGCGTCTGTGTGTGTGTGTGAGAGACGTCGTTAAGGTTTATGTTAGTTTTTGACATTCTTGCTGTTGTTCTTATTGTTGTTGCTGTTGATTTTTTGCGCGGGGGGGCGAGTGAGAGGGCCTCGCTCTCTCTACTTTGGGTATTGTGGGAGAGCGGGAGAACGCCAAAGGGGTGGTGGTGGCGCGAGTGGGACGGAGGAGGAGAGGAGGGGTCGAACGGCAAAAACATAATGGCGGCGATTTTATAAATTTTCATAGAAAACTTAAAAACTGCGTTGTAACAAATTGTTTAAACTTTATTGCTTTTGCCTTGCATTTGTTTTTCGTTTTGTTATTTTTTTCTGTGTCAATTAAGCAATTAAATATTGAGTATTGATTGACAAATTCGATTTTCGTTGATTACTTGAGCTAATATTACCTTCATTTTTATAATCCGCAAAATAATTAAACTTAATTTGGTGTTTTTTTAATTGTTTAAAGTTTTTTTTGTTTATTAAATTTTTTTGCTTTAATTATACACAAGTACGGCATTTTATAAATGTTATAAACGGATGTTTAGTTATTTAATTTATTCGATGTTGGGCAAATTACAAGTCAATTATACAAAAATGTTTTTTAGGTATTTTATTAAATCCACTATAATATTTATTATTTGTTTAATTCAAACAAATTTACTTAAATAATCCCAGGCTGAACCAATTTCATGAATTAATTCCCAAATAATAACATTTTTTGGAAAGTAAAGTATTAAACAATAATTTTTTAGTAACTCATAGTATTTTAAGAACTTCGATTTTAGCAGAAATTCATAAAAATATTTATAGTAATTCTTATATTAATAAATATTTTTATATGACTCACTAAAATGGAATAATTTCATTCATGGGAACTTCTTGAATGCATTTCAATCAAGTTTCTTGTAAAAATCTAAATAATAAGCTTCACAACATTTAGCAGAATTTCATCATGAGGCAAATTATAGCCTTGAAATGTCACCTCTTTCCTTTGTAAATGCACTGTTGATATTTCCCCTACTTATCTGAACAATTCACACGCACCGAAAACCTTTTTTGCGATTGACCAACAAATCCCTGAAAAGGAACCCCGAAAAATTGGAAAGAAAAAAGTATTCGAAATATAAGTAAACAAGAAGCATTAATGAACGGCACAAAAAAATGTGCATAGAATGCAAATTTATTTGGCGCATTAATAAACGAGAACGGACAATCGACGGACACGCGGACGTGCGGACACGCGGACAGGATCCAGAGCCGCGTAAACAGGATATGGGAGATGGCGGTATCGGAGCTGGAGATGGGAACTACGGCAGCGAAATGCGAAATGCGAGTAATTATGTATGTTTGTGAGTATTATAATTAACATTTCTGGGAAAACTCGAATGCGTTGAGCAGGACAAAAGGCGAAATCCCAAAGAGATAAAAAGCCAGACGGACCGGAGAGGAGGTAAGGCAAGGGATTTTGCGCCTTCTTGGCTCACACACACTGGCACTCGCATTATAAATGAGCCGAGAGCTGTCCGCATCCTTTGGTGTTGTTGTTCTACTGGTTTTGCCAGATTATGTGCGGATTTTTGCACACAGGCCAAAGGCAGCCAAACAAAATATTCATAATGAACGGCATACACGGGCACTGAGAGAAAAGAATGATCATTTTTTAAGAGATTTTTTGGAAAATCAAAGCTTACAAAACCAAGCTAGAAATGCATTCATTTTAAATTCGCTTTTCTGTACTAGTCTTAAATAGGTTAATAAATCTGAATACTATATTTAAAAATTAAAGAAACCAAATTTTTTGAAAATTTTTAGGATACAATTTTAAAAAATATAAAAAGTTGTTACCCCTTAAATATGTATATAATCCAAAGAATATTTTCAGTAAAGACTGTGTATCTTTCAGATTTCGATGTCCCCTAATTAAAAAGTACTCGCTTTTATTAATAATATTTCATTTCAAAATCGTAAGAGCCTTACGTAAAATATTTTTGTTTAATCCTTAATCTAGGATCCTCCTATTTCGCTAAGTGCCCCTGTGTACTCACACATTCTTCAGAGAACTCCGAGTAGTACCGCCGAAAAAAGGCAGCAGCATCTCACACACAAAGCTGAATTCAAAAGAAAAACAAGAACGGACCGCATCTCGATCCTTTGGGCTTGCAGCCTCCCTGCTTCCCCCCCCCCCCCCCTGTACCATCCCATTCCCATTCCCTTCGCCAGGAACATCCCCCTCTCGAGATCAGAAAGGTGAGAAGATTTTCTCTCTCTCTACCCGTAAGGCAGCATTCCAGGCGGCAGCTCAGGCCAAAAACTTGAGGTGAGAGGACAATCAACTCGCAAACAACTCGCAAAAGCGGCAACAACAACAACAACTATAACAGCAAAAATTCAACAAGAACAACAGGAACAGGAAGAAAAAGTTATAGACTAGCAGATACCTGGATTTTTAGTTTAACAAAATTCTAAATTCTAAACAAAAAAATATTTCATTTTAGCAAACTGAAAGTTTTGCAATCAAAAATTATTTTGTTTATGATTTTAAAAACTTTTTAAATTATTTTAACTTTCAGTTTTTCGAAATCCAAATCATAATTTTTAGAGCTAAATGCAGTTCTCCCTATCTAGATCACTTTGGCTGTTTCTGATCACCTAGACTATAACACATTCCTCTCCAGCATCCTTTAACATTTTTCCCAAAAACAATATACCCTTTTTTAAGCCCCGATAACACACCAACAAGTTGAAAATCCCATTCTGGATTCAGACAACTCGTGGCTAACTCAAAGCGCTTGCGCCTATTTAATTTGGCTGCCGCCAACATTTTCGAAGCTCCCACAGATTCCAGATTCCGTCCGGCAATCTCCATCCTGCAACCCCTTTGCCTTGTCTCCGGCATCTTGTTAACGATCATGGCAACAGGATTCTGCTATTTTGTCGCTGCTGCCCTGCGCCACACAGTAAAAAAAATAAGAAAGAAAGCAAAAAGCCGCAAAAAAATCAGTCAAGAAAAGCAAGCCAAAGCGGAAAGAATGCTGCTGGACAGAGAATGCCATGGATCGAATGCAGGATATCCTGGGATAAACAACTATAAGATGTATCAAATATTATATATTTAAATTTATCAATATCAACTTTGAAAATATAATTTTTAGATAATATGGAACTTTAAAGAACTTCTTTACATAATTTTTGAATTTTAATTTAAATGACCCATTCTATGAAAAGGAATTTAAGAGTTTAATAATTCAAAAGTTATTTTAATACTTTGAAATAGTTATCTAATTAATTTAGGAAACATATTATTTTAGGAACTAATCCAAAACAAAATCTTAAACTTCTTAATTAATTAATTTTAATTAATTAAATATATGTATGGCAATACTTTCCACAGATCTTACAAAACTTTATCAAAAATAGTGACACCCTTTTTGCTACCCCATAAAAAGCAAAAAATACAAAAAATTATGCACATTCCGGAGGCATCCACACAGTCACAACCCCCAGCCCCCCCCCAAGACCCGTCTCCAGCCCGATCCCAAACCAGGGACCGATCAGCGGCATCCCAAAAGAAATGTGCCCAGCACACGCACAACAAACCAACAAACAAACACACGCATACACTTGGCAAAAATCACAGTGAATGCAAAAAAAAAGAAAAGAAAAAGAAAAGGAAAACAAGAAGAAACAATTGACGAGCAAACAGAATAACTAAATGCAGCTCCAGCTCCACTTTTGACCACCAGTTCCCGGCGTTGTTTACCTCAGCACCAGAGGCACCACCCAAGGAGGAGTGCTACAATGTTGTGCTCTCGGAATTTGGCTTTCTCCTGTCGCCGGCTTTATTAGCCAAGTCTGCTGTTGCAACACACACACACACACACACAAACACACAGACACATGGCCCACTCTCTGTGGCTGGGCCCCCACTGCCCCCGCCGGTGGAATCGCTGGCACCGAAATTCCACAAAGAATTTTAAGTGTATACAATATTAATGTCTGGGTCTGGGGCATTCTGCAAACTGCAACAGCAACGGCAACTGCAACTGCAACTGCGACGCCAACTGAGGCAGCAGCAGCAGCAGCGTCCACGAGTCCACCAGTTCCCAAATCCCCAAGTCCACACGAGTCCATGTCCATGGCCAAAACCTGATGTAGGAGCAATGTAAGAGTAATAGCCACCGCCGACGACGAAGAGGCGTCGTTGACTTTCGGATACGAGCCTGGGCACCCAAAAGTCAGGGATGCCCACTTGAAGTGCCCAGAAAAAAAAGCTGGAATAAATTAAAGAATTAAAATATATGTACCATAAATAATATGTTAAGGATTTGGTTTGCTTTGAATAATTTGCTTGAACTAATTTTAAAAATAATTATGACATTTTTGAGCTTTGAATTGAATATCGGTAACTATATCTTACCGAAAAACTTAAAAAATTTAGATTAATCAAAATTTTAAAAATAAGGAAGAAAGGTGAAGTCAATTAGTTACAGGACTAAAAATCTTTATAATACTATAATAATTTATTATTTACTTTTCGGCCTAACTGATTTTATATTTATGAAACAATTTTTAAAGTAAAGTAGGCAAACATATACAAAATCTGGAAAAACTGCAACCCAATGTTTAAACAATAAGTTTAAGAACTATTTTAAGATATGGACGTCATCATTTGTAGCAATTGGAAAATGTATTTTATTGATAAACATTTGTTTGAAGATACTTTTGTATATAGGTTTGGATTTGTGTATGATTAGAGGAAAAATGGATCAACGAATTACATTAAGAAAAGGTGGACTTTTTGTTGGATATTTATAATATTATATATAATTACAAGGAGGTTATACTTAGTTATACTTACCTAATATACTTAGGTTACAGTTAAGTATAATTCAGATTTTTCAGGGCTTTATTAAGAAAATCACAACGTTAGCTGTACTTTTACTAAGATATGAGGTCTGTAATTTCCACCTTTAGATACGTGTAACATTATGACTTAGCCCAAGAAAATTAAGAACTTCGTATACCCCTCAACCCTAAAAGGATATTCTATATATCCTAGACTCATTAAAAGAAGCCAGATTCAAGAGATCAAAGTAAAATAGCCAGGTTATCAGCACTCATGAAACCTGGACTTCGAGACGTAAACAAGGCGAGTGGGAGAGAGCAAGAGAGAGTGAGACAGAGAGGGCGAAAGAGGGGGAGGGAGTCAGAGATCGGCATCGTATCTTGAAATGAAATGCAAAGAAAAGAAAATAACAAAAACAAAGTTTCTCACGTTCCTCTTCCTAAATTCTTGGAATTGCAATACATTAAAAAGAGGTCTTTGCTTCGTCTGCATACATATGCACTTTCGGTGCGGTGCGTGTCCCGTGGCCCCGAGTATCTTTGTATCTGTGTGTGTGTCTGTGAGTGAACGGACAACAACGGACAGCGGACAAGCGGACATGCGGACAAATGGACGAACGGACAGCAGTTTTGAGCCGTGCTACAAGCGAACGCCGCCACCGCCACCGCCCGTTCAACATATTCCTTTTTCTCATCGATTTTGAGACCTATAAGTGAATGTGTCGATTGAGTGCACAGCAAGAAAAGTTTTGTAAAAGTTTTCAGAAAATATTGAATTGTAATAATAAAACAGGTAAGAGGGTTTAAGAAATATGCAACATATTTTAGGGATTTTCAGGGATCTTAAAGTTTAATTGTTGAGATCATTTAAGATACATTTGTGTTATCCTCTTCGATTTATATCAAATTTTTAAGATACAATGATATCTTTTATGTATAAATATATTATGAAATTAAATTTAAAGGGTTTTTATATATTAAATGCATTTAGGGAAAATTTGCTAATTAAAACAAAAAATTAAAAGGTCTTATAGGATGTCAAATATGAGATTCTTCAATTGGATCATGGGTCCGAATTTAATATCGATCATAAAAATTTTAAAAGATTTTCTTTGGTATATGGGAAGGATGTGAGAAAACCTAAAAACTTTTAATTTGTGGAAGAAAATGTAAAATTCTGGTAAAAATGATTATGATAATGAAAGGGAACGGATTATTAATAAATATTAGGTTCAAAGATTGAGATATAATTACTATGATATAATGACATTGAAATATAATAATTGAAATATTTGTGATGCTAATAATGCTAAGCTTTAACCATTTTAAGTTAAATCTAGTAAATACTGGCTATCTTTATATAGATTTTAGTTATTTTTATCCTTTAAACTTGGTATAAATTTTACTTTTAAAAGACCTCCCCCTTATTTCTTTTCGTGTAATGATGCATAGTGCTGCCGTAGTTGCTTTTGCTGTTGGCTGCTACTTTGGCAATATGTTTTCGTACGAGCCTTCTTGCTGTGCTTGAATTTTGGTCTTGGACTGGGCGGTCGCCCACGAGGAGGAGGTGGACGTGCATGCGGATGATGCAGGGAGCAGGGAGCTGGGCTCTGGAGGATGGAGTACGGGCTTGGAGGGGGCCCCATAATGAAAGTCGTCGTCTCCCATCGTCGTCTGCATCTTCGTCTTCGTCTCCGGCTCCGTCGCCTCCTTCGTCTTCGGCGGTTTGATCAAATGAATGAATATTATCATCGATGCCTGTTGAATGTTGAACGAGCTGACTTGATGACCGTGCACCGGAGCGACGATCGTAAAGAATTCTTTTTTGTTGTTCTTCCCCTTCTTCTTGCACATCTTGTTGTTGTTGTTGTTGTTGTATTGTTGCACCCAGTAAAGGTATATCTGTGTATGTGCGAGTGGTGTAAGTTGTTTGATCTAATTGGTTCATCGAACCAAGTCTACAAGAGAGCCTTCTCAATCTGCAAAAGTCTTCAGTCTGCCGTCTGCAATCTTGGGATCCCATCCTGCGGATTATGATGTTGGGGCACCTATTCTTTTCTCGTCTCTTATTTTTTTGCCAATTTAGTGGACAATCGTAGGCCAGGCCATAAAAAAATGCTGGCTAACAATAACAACAGCCTAGAGTTGAAGTAGGTAGACACTAAAAGAAAAATGGATAAGGATAATGTGCTAAAAAGGGCTTCAATTTAATTAGGATCAGATACTTTAAGAATCATGAAGATAGTGGTTCTAAAAATGTTACTTGTATACCCTTAAATTAATTGATAAATACAATATAGTTCTTATATATATATTTTTTTTTAATTTAGAGAGTTAAAAGTACTAGTAAACTGAGCAACATGCCTTGTAATAAAGACCTTATACTTGTAGATACATTTACATCCTGAACTTTCTTAATTTTTCCCCTTTATATAGGAAAGTATTATCTATATATTTACCTCATACATTCCAATATCGCTTATTCCCACCTCTATAAAGTATCCAAAACCATCGGATGCATTTCCCTAAAAATGCATTCAACATTTTTTTCTCCTCGACTGGCGGCGACATGTACAAATACAGCAGTTGGTTATTTAACAAGAGTCAAAATCGAAATTCCAGGAATTTAGGATTGGGCTCTTCTTCTTCTGCCCTTTTTTTTATATATTTTTTTTTTCGGGGCGGGGGTCATAATTAAGTGGCCTTAAATGCCGCTAAAGGAATTTCTCGCAGGCGACATTATTATCAGTGTGCCTTTCCCTCTTTCCTCGGCGTTTTTTTTTTTTCTTTTACGAAACAAACTGATAGGCCCAGAAAATTGTATTCTTCGGCTTCGTTTCATTATATATAGATTGACTTGGCATTGATCGCCTTTCAAAGAATGGAATGTGCTCATATATATTGGTTGGAGTTGGACAAACGAGGGACAATGGACCGAGGAATTTATTGGGGTGCATCATGTGCATCTGCATCTGCATCTGGGAGATACTCTCTTGGCACTCAAACAGGTTGGGGCACTACGGCAATTGCACAATCTTCTAGAGCTTCTGTGTGTAGTTCGATTGGTAGTTCGTCATCGGCAACGGCACAGAAATTCCAATCACATGACTTCATATCGGAGTTGGGTGAGCAGCACTCGCCGTTGTACTTGTTCTCGGTCTTGAATCTTGCCGTCTTGCGTCTTGGGTCTTGAGTCTTACGTCTTGGGTCTTGGGATCTCCTCTAGTCTTCAGTCTTGACTTTTCAGTGTGTTCGCTTTTCCAGTGTTCAGTGCTCGGCAGCATTCAGTTTTTCAGTTCTCAGGCCGCCAAGGCAAGTCAAGTCAAACCAGTTGCCCCGTGACTCAGAGAGGGTGGCTGCGGGGAGTCGCCACTAATTGCATATGCATTTTGCATAATCTCGTAGTAATTACAATAGTTCGATCTCTTGCGTTTTGCCATTCACAAGCCGCCCCTCCAACGTCTATACCCCGTCTCGTCACGTCTCTGGTGGTGGTGGTGCTGCTGCAGTTTGCCTTTCAGTTCATTCATAAAACTTGCTGCAGTCGCTGCTGCAGTCGCCGTTGCCGTCGCTGTCGCTGCCAACGTCGACAACGTCGGATCTCCGATCTGGCTTATACCACTATACTACTATATATGCACAGTATCTCCTCTGCACCCTGCACACGCTGCACCGCAGTGCATTTCATCACTCAGCCGCCACTCCAAAAAAAAAGCACCAAACTCAAGCACATAGAGACGGACCTTCTTGAATACTCTTTCTTTGGGAAATGGGTTTAAAAGATTTATATTAATGGAGACATTATTATTCATGCCAGAAGCAATAGAAATTAATTTACTTTCAGGCTAACAAGTAAGTCTTATGGGTGATTAAGATACTTTTATAGAAATCCAAAACTAAATATGAGAAGACCTTTTCTTTGAGTTACAGTTTATTATTATATTAATCTTAGATGTCCTGATTGTAGATATATTCTCTTTTTCCTACTACAACAAACTGACATATGCTACAAATAAAGTAAATTTATGCAACTGATTGCTCAGTTACAGGTGATATAAAGTATCAGCAATATCAGGTTTACTTTAAAGGTTTTAAATTGAAGCTTGAAAAGATCTTATACTTAAAGAACTAAAATGTATACCACAAATGTAATAATTAGTTTCTTTAATATTAAAGTTATATCTTACTTAGAAAAGATAGAGTTTTAGATGTAGTTGTTCTCAAGTTACATATGTACTTTGAGCTTTAAAACATGAATTGATCTCTATTAAAGTATGGTATTTATTAAAGTTACACCTAGTTTGTTTCTTCTATATCGTATTAAGAACCCCCAGAACCTTCTACCTCTTGCAAGAATCTCTTTTCCTGTCATCAGCTGATAATTCCCATGATAGTAAATCCATCATCGCCAGCCTGGGGACATAGATCACACGAGGGTATGCGAGGTGCGGTGTATTGCGGAGATCTTCACAACAAAATCCGAATCCGATCCATTCCATTCTTGTTTTTTTGACACCAATGCACTCTCTGGCTCTTATCGCACATAATTCATATCTGGTTTCTCGCACTGTAGCACTGCCCCGTGCGTGTGTTAATCTCCCCTGATTTTTTCTTCAGTTTCTTCTTCTTTTTTTCGGTTCTGGTTTCGGTCACTGATAAACTCTGGCTGGGATGGGTGCAACACATCCCCCAGAACCTCAAACCCCACTAAAACCCCATCCCCATTCCCATTCCCATTAATATTAAAATTAAATGCTCGATGCAGCGCTCATTGTTGGCGCCTAATACTTATTGTACACATATATTTCAATTTATTAATTTCGTATGCATAAATCTTGCGCTTTATTTATTCAATTTGAGTCTTTGTTGTCTGCTGATCGCAACGGTGGCCCTGGAGTCACACAGATCTCCTCGCCGAGCGCTGCTGCTCGGACACAATGCATCTGTGGCCTATGGGCTATTGATGCTAACTGGCAGCGGCGGCAGTGGCGGTGGCGGTGGCGGTGGCGGTGGCGGTGGCGGTGGCGGCTACGGGGCTTTCAGGGGTTAAGAACAACGGAGGAGTAAAGAAGAGGGTTAAGAAGGGGGATATTGGGGGCGGGGCACTATCGTTTGAGGCGGCGCACATTCGATCTTTGACTTGTAAATTCTTGGAATGCAGTTAGTGGGGCATTTTAATGGAGGCTGTCGCTGTCTGTCTGCCTGGCGGTCGCCCCTCCGTCGTATCTTTCGGATGCAAATGCCGCTGCAGCAGAACGTACTGTGAGGTGTACGTACTGGTACGAGTATGTGGCGTGTATCTAAAACTTGTGGCATGCCAATTATTGGGGTCAAATGTGATTAAACCTCGTCTAATCGATGTAACTATATTCAACAACCAACTCTTGCGACATTTCCCACTCAACTAGCTCACTTCTTTGACTAATTAATGCTTGTGGAATGTGTCACAGTGGCACTTGAAAAGGTATTTCGATTGCAGTTGCATAAATTTTGATAAAAGTTTGATATCTATTAATATTCTTTAAAGAGTAAGTAACCTTTGTCTTGATCAAACCTCCATATATGGCTATAACTTGGACAATCTCCAGTAACCCCTAATTATATTGACAAGCGTTGACAAGTTCTAATCAAAATTGAAGCTCAATTTATTGAATTAATTTATCCATTAATGATGGGGGTCTCTAGCCTCTATTGAACTCTATTAAAAAATTTAGCAGAACAGCTCTTACAAGATTTTCCAATGGCTTTTCGTGGCTTTGATTGAAATTAAAAGAGGGAGTTGTAGTTGATATAATAAAGATAAATAGGGAAAAACTAATGAAAAATTATTAATTGTTTACATCAAATAAAGAGTAAATAAATTATCTTAAAAAGTTTATTTAACTTGCTTTAATAGGGGCCTTAAATATTGAAAATTAGTACATATTTATGCTTATTTGATCTTATTAAAATTAAAAGAAGCGTTTGATTTTTAATATATATCTTACAAATATTAAAGATTTGATTAGTGATTTTATGGAAACTTTAAGACCCCCAATATAACGATCATTCATTGATTAGAAAACCAACAGCTTCTCCGGTAACCCTTTTCTCCATTCATATTTTTGTTTTTCAATTTCCGTTTGTTTGTCAACAAAAGATCGCCTTCAAGGAAATCCTTATGATATATGTAGTTTGTATCCAAGTTCAAATATCAAGCGGAAATGTGAAAAATATTATTAAAGGGCCAAATTACATAACAAAATTATATGTCGCACATAAACAAGAAACGGAACAAGCCATTCTAGACTCTTCCAAGCTTTCTAGTGCCTCCGCCATTTTGTAGTTCTGCCATTAGAAAAAAAAACAAACAAACTTTAAATACATACATATATACAGAGAAATGAGAGCATATTTATTGTATATACATATATTTAGGTTAACACTTCCGATTTGTGGCCATGTAATTCGAGCAGTTTACGATTATGCAAATGCATCGATTAATGGGCGACAAAATGGCCGAAAGTTACTCGGATCTGGAACTGAACACGTCCACAAAAAACATAAATTTCTACACCTGACGGCCATTTTGTATTTCGGTCTCTTTCATTTGTTGTTGTATTTTATATATGTTGTTGTTTAATTTGTTTTTGTGAGTATTTCATTTTTTTTTTGCGCTCTTTGTGAGATTATTGCTAATTTCGGGTGGCTCTCTTGTGTGTGCTTGTGGTGGGTTTTTTTTTGCGTGTGTTTGTTTTTTTTTTTTTGTGTGTGGCGGGGGATGTGTGTGGTGGGGTTGACCACGTGATGCGCTCTTTGCAAAAAAATAATAGCCACGAATTTTGGGGGTCTAAAGTAACCCCAAAAAAATACAAGAAATGCATAAAAGTTAGAACAACTTCAGTCTTGCACAGCAAGGACCTATCTAACTTTTTATTTAGACTAAACTTGATCTTAAAACATTTGCCAATTTTCTTATTAAATATATGTGCGTAGAAAATTTGCAAAATATTTTTTTTCGGGAGAGAATCTTGGTGCTTTGCTGTGTGTGTTTGTGAGAAATGCTCCGAAAAAACTAAGTGAAAAAAAATACCATGGCACAACAAAGTAGTATCTGTGTGTGACTTTCGATGGTTGTGCACGCCCCTATGCGTTGTCGTTGTCGTTGTTAATATTATTATATTGTTTTTGCTTTTTTTGCTGCCCAACAACGACCCTTACGTCAGCAGTGAGCAGCACGTGGACTATTATTAAGGCGTTTAATTAACTCGGAAGCATTTAGGATCAAATTCATAATTAAAATGAATAACAGAAGGGATTCGGCGAAAGTAGGTTTATTTTGGGGTTATATTTCAGCTATATAAATGTTTCATTAACTCGCAGGCATTTGGGATTTAATTTATAGCAATATAATTGATATGCCAAAGAAAGTTTCTAGGCTTATTTCATGGATTGACCCTATTTATTCTAAGAATTTCCTCCAAGGGTGAGTACCATTTGATTTGATCCGAAATGAATTTTCAATTTTATGCCTACTAGATGAAAATTTTGCCCCCATGGCAATGGTACACACTTATACAGCCGCAGACGAGAGCCCTCTCGCACGCACACATCGTTGGGTTCTAGTATCCGTAGTATCCGTATCTGTATCTGTAGCTGTGTGTACCCGTATCTGTGGCCTGTATTTGTATCTGTAGCTGCCAACGTCGCCGCCGTCGCTCCGCTTGTGATATGAGCTTGATGTTACATTTTTCATATGGCACACTGACTGGTTCCGGTTCTCCTGTGGCTTCTTCCTCTTCAGCGAGTCTTCACTGTATGCGTGCCCCCTCGCACCTTTGTGGAATGGCCCCCTTGGCGCGCCGCCACTGCCACTGCCACAGGAATTTGTTCCTCTTTGCCTTTTCTTTGGCCTTTTGTTTTTATTGTTGTTCTTTTCGGGGCTGCCTTTTGATCGTGTGTGTGTGTGAATCTTTACACTGCGCATAAAGTATATGGAGTTTTTGGAATGCGAGATTTGAGTTTAAGTCGAGCTTTTGTGTTAAGAATAAGATATTTTCCTGACTTCATTGGTTCCTTTAAAGTAGAAGGATAGATGTCATTTTCAAAATTTAATAATCAAAGAAAAAAAAGGGTTGGTAATATCCTTCAGAAAGCATTTAAAAGCAAGTATTTTATTTTTTAACATAATTCTTCGAAGATCCAAAAGAACTTATTTAAATGATTAAGAAAAATATCAGGCGTGAATCCCTTTTTTGTGACATCTCCCTGTACTATTAAACTGTATCCCTTAGCATGCCCCTTAGCAATCTCTTTACCCAATAATAAATTTATAGCAAATATAGGAGTTCTATCGCATTTCCTTCTAAAACACATAACTTCATTAACTTCATTTTCACGTATAATATTATTGCTTGTTTCATCACCTTTAGAGATATCTGAAATACCAGATTCTTCTATTCTCATCAACAAACAAAATACAATAAGAATCATAAGATCGCCTTGAATCAATTCTAGTTAGCATTGATTACAAAACTATTTACAATGGTGATATCAATAAAAATAAACTCGTTTTACGCTTATTAATAGTAGCATTTACAATTAATTATTGTTTGCCTAGAGGCTACATGTTCCGATACATGAGCATATCCATTAAAAACTGATCCGCTAAGCGGTTGAAATTAATAAATGTCAATTAAGAGTAAACCTGCTGTGTTTTAAAGATATCCAATGTAATATTTATTTATAACTGAGCTACTGGGTGGGTAAAAATGTAATATATTAATCACTTTAATCCTGTTTATGTATGAATTTATTGAATTGGTATTAAATTGATTTCAAGTTCTTTGTCTTAAAGCAAAATAAGAAATTGATAATTGAAATAAACCTACTTTTAATGGGCTTTCTGAAAAGATACTTATAAATATAATCCTCAAATATTCTTAGCCAGGATAGTGCAAATATAACAATTTCAAAATAATTATAATTAGGCACCTCAAAACCCCCTTTCTGCAAATAAATGCCGACACACGTAAAGAAAATCCACCTAAAGCACCTTCCATGCGAATAACCGTTATAATTGCCTTGCCAAATCCGCCATTTTGCTTTCGATCGTTTCGTTAATGAAAATTTCTCGCTGTGCTTAGACGCCGCTCACCAACACACAGACGCTTGCGCTCCCGAGCAGCTAAGCTTTTGCCAGCGGCCAGAACGAGATAACGCGACTATCGGCTGAGTGTATGTGTGTACGTGTGGGTTTGTTTGCTGTTTTTTTGAGAACACCCAGCAGACGTCGGAGCAGACTACGAATTTTAGATTCTCATCGAGCAACCCCCCCGGCCCCACAACTCGAAGTCCCCCCGAAACGGCCTTGGGGCTGTATGGCGTTAACCATTACATGCAAACTCACACTCACAGTCGACGCCGGCAGAGGTGGCGACCGAGGCAAGGCAAGGCGAGGCAGAGGCAGCCGCTCATTCATTCATACTTGTTGCTGTATCTGTGTTTCGGTGTTGTGTCGGTGTGTGCGTGTGTCGTTGTTCGGTCGCAAACTAAAGTTTCGTGAGGCATTTGTTTCAGTACGTCACCGACAGCGCCAACGAAAAGAAGGAGGAGGCGGCGAGCCGGACTCAGCACTTGGGAATTGGATTGGAGTGTGTGGAGAGTGTGGCGTGTGGTGTGTGGTGTGTGGTGTGCGGAGTGGCCAGCGGAATTGGGACTGTCTGTCTGTCTATCTGTCTGGCCTGGTCACACTGCTTGAAGGGTTTCCTTCTCCGAGGAGGGAAGGGAGGAACAGCAACGGGAAAGCCGGGGTGGCAGGCTTCGGCTTCGGTTTCCATTGACAATCAAAAAGTGCTCTTAATTAGTACAAAAAATACAAGATAATAAGAAACAGAAACAGTGCATGTGTCAGTGAGCCAGTGTCCCTAATTATTAATTAGCTTAAAGCCTCGGACAAACAAAAAAGAACCGAAACAGACACACGAAACAACACACGAAAAATTATTTCGCAAATTTTTTGCGACGCAGTTCGAAAGAAAACAAAGCAAGCCAGCCAAGAGCAACTTAAACGACGTATTTAACAAACCAAAAAAAAAAGAAAGAAAAAACTAGGGGAGCAACAACAAATACAACAACAACAACGACAACATCAAGAATTAAAAACAAACTCGCTCGCGACTTTTGAGCCTCGCAACTGAATAATTAAAATTAGAAGCGGAAAAGTAAATACAAAAAAAGAAACAACACTAAATAAATTTCAAATAAAGAACCCGAAACGCTTTAAGTATGTGTACATATATGTATGTACATATACATACGTATACATATGTATTTTAGAACAAAAAAAAAAAAATGGCGCACAAAGAAACTGTGAACTTATACAATCAAAAAATTTTTATTTGATTGCATGTACATATGTACAATGTACGAGACCAAGACCAACAACAAATGAACTTTGTACCAGTGACAACGCCAGCGATGATGATGATGATGATGATGATTAAGGCGCTGCAATGATGATGAATGAAATGTATGGCCTAGAGTGATGTACGATCATCAATGTAGTTGGGCTTTAATTCATTGAAGAACCTTAGTTTTCAAAGATCCTAAAGAAACATAGAGATCTTAAAGATCTTGAAAGAAAAGGTGAAGAATATTTAGTTCATAAAGGATCAATTGATCTCACAAGAATCACTGAAGAATTCAGGATCTTTAAGAATTATAATTGTTCCTGGATCTTAAAGACAAGAAAAGCAGGTTAACAAAGAACCCCTTAGACCATCTTAGAATTCTAGGAGGTTCATGTTTAGCCCGTCATATCTGTAATATGCAATTTTAATAGACTTGACAATCAAAACAAATAAAGGTATGGGGCTCGTTCTGTTCTTGCTTATTGCCTCTTTTCCTAGGTGATAAAGCTCTTACACTCTGGCGGCGGCGTGCATTGAACTAATTGGCCCCAATGTTGTTGTTATTGTTGTGTTTGTTGTAGACTAGTTTTCCACGTTTCTTTTGCCTTTTTTTTTATAATACCCTTCTCTGTGTATTTATTTAAAGCGCAAATGTTTTAGATACGACACACACAGAGGCGTAGAGTGTAGACTAGTGAGTAGAAAAGAAGAGAGAGGGGTTGTAGAGCCAGTCAGACCGCTGTCGACAAATAACAACAACAACAACAAGCCGAAAAAGTAAACTACAGCAAAATCAACAACAACAATGTATAAAGGCAAACTTGCCTATCTGCTTGCCTTTATTTTTTGTTGTAGTTGTTGTAATTGTTGTAGTAGTATTTTTTTTTGTTGGGTGCGTGTGCTCAGCATTTAACTAAACTGGCACACACGCACACAAAAAAAAAGTATGCGAAACAAAAAAAAAAAACACCAACAGCTACACTAAGACCAACACTACATACACCAACGCGACCACACCAACACCATTTCAACAATCTGTCAGGGCTGGCAGCACAGTCTGCTTATATAATCACCGTCTAAATGGCTTTGTTTGTAAGTATCTACACATTTATTCAAATGCAATTTGTTTCAATTCTTTATTTCGACTGACTTACGCGTGTATGTATGTGAAAATCTGCAGCGTGCATGTGCATTTCAGTATGTATGTATGTGCATGCGAACAGCTGTTCGCCGACAACAGAAAACAGCTGTTACCATTGCAGTGCAGCTTCTACAAAAACAACAATAAATGAAAATGAAATAACAAAAAAAGACAACAAAAGCAAGAACACAGAGAGCGAAGCAAGCGAAGCGCACTGACGCCGGCAGCGGCGACGGCCATGTGTCCTTAAAGCGCTCGTGGGACTTTTTTTGCGCACCAAAAAATATCAAGTATACGCAACCGACACCGCTGATGGGAAAGCGAGAGAGCGGCCCCAGACGTTGCTCCCTCTCTTTCACTCACCTACACGCGGACAGCAGAGAGCGAGCTCTCTCTCTCTCTCACCTATACAAGCTCACCCACACGCGCAACAAGTTGTTGTTGCTTTACCACTACTCTCTTGCCCCCACACACACTGAGACGCTGAGCGCCAGAGTTAGGCGCCGTTAGCCCTTGCTCTCTCCCTCTCCGCGTAGCGTTGCCAGAGTGTCGAGCGAGTGCTGCTCCCCATTTACTGTTATTTGAATGAATCTATTTACAGGGGAACTTCGCTAAATAGAATGAGATTTTGAGATTTCTTACAAAAACTTTAAAAGTTAAAATGTTTTATTTAGCGATTATAAAATCAATTAAATTTAATTATTAAAAAATTAATACCTGATTCAATCAGGCAATTTTCTGAGAGCTACCACAAAAACTGCAACCTAGTTACAAGCACTTAATTCGATAATTGGACAACGTTTTTCCATAATGATTAATAATATTTTTTTGTTGTTGTGCGCTTTTGGTGTAATTTGAAACCCATTAGGGTTGCCAACGTGCCGCGGGAAAAATAGTGCGCAAAAAGAGTTTTCCCCCGTTCGTCGCGGCGGTGTATTGTCCAAACTATAGTACATAATAAATAACCAAGGCGCAATATGCGCAGCTTCAATACAGAGCCGACAGATACAGATACAGATGGGCACACACAAAATAGTTTTTTTTTTTTTCTGTGGATGGGAATTGGGATGGGGGATGGGGATGGGGTTCTGCTTAGTTGTTGTTTTCTTTTTCAAATTGTTTTTGTTATTGTTGTTGTTGCTGTAGTTGGAGGCGCCTTTTTCGAGCCTCAAGTTCGCAGTGAGCTGGAAATTCGTATCCGACGGATCGACAGACTACTGACAACGGGTCTCCTCCATGTGTAGCTGTGTTGTTTATAGTTATTGTTGTTGTAGTTTCTGTCTTTCTATTATATTTAAATGCGCAATTAAGATTGGCACAGCCCGTGGCAAGGCGGCGGCAACAACAAAAACAAAAACAACAACAACAACAGCGGTAACAAGATCAAAGTATTCACAAAATTGAACCAGTTTGAATGTTACGCATTTATCATTCGTCGTCCGAATCTGATCGAAATCGCTCTCGCATAACCCAAATTTACACGAACAAAAGATCAGCGGCAGGAGATTAAAAAACACGAGCCAAGAATTAAAATAATTTCGGTGGGGGTTAAAATTAAGTTAAACACTTAACCACATGCTCCATATTTCCGCCATATTCGTGATTGATCGATTCGATATGACATGAATATTTTGCTTAATTTGTGGGAACCAAAAACATATACATATAATGTCAGAGATTTCCTTTTCCTAAACTACAAATTAGTTGTGGCTGTGCCTTAAATTAGCAAGTTACTTTCTCTTAAAAATAAAAATATAATAATCAATGTCACAGCAATCAAAGGTATTTAAAAATAAATTTAAATTGTAAACTATCGATATTAACAAGAGATTTAAACTTAAACAAAGCAACTATAAAATATTAAGTATACGCCATGTAGTTCGTTACGCTTTTCAGATTTCTTAGAAAATATGAATTGAATATGCAATTCATATAGTATTCTTCTTATTTCTTTGTTTTTAGTTTTTCAGTTATAGCAGAAGGTCGTTCAGGAACACCCTATATCTGCGATGCTTTATGACATTTTATGGCTTTTAATTGACCAGACGCTGTCGCACATGTCCGACGATAATGATCCGTTTAGTTATTTTCGTATAGACAACAATTTATTTATAAATCTCCCCCGACGGATCTTTGCTTAGTTCTCTTTTAGCTGTTTCCTAACGATCTTGGGGTGGTGGTGGTGGCTCTCTGCCATAGTGTCTGCCATAATTAGGCGCACAGTTGGCGCAATTAAGAGCTGACGATGGCCAAAGTCTTTTACAAACCAAACCGAATCAGCTTCAACGTCATCGAGAGCGGCATAAATAATCGTAATCTAAATACGCGGCCAAACAAAAATATTAACAAGATCGGGAGATCAGAGATCGGCGATCGTCTGAGAGGAGGAAAACGGCTGGAAATCGTTTACTTTTTCTTTTTCGGTTCTGACGTAAAATGGCCCCGGCCAATTTCGATTTCATTCAGCTCCGTTCGCCACTCGATGACGTACGCATTGGCCTCCTGCCCACCCACCTCCTCACCTATTACACTGCCGCGGCGGCGGCAGACAACCTTGTAAAGTTTTGTGTGCGTCATTTCGTTATATTTGCTGTTGAGTTTTTGCCCCTTTGCCAGCAGCCACCGCCACCACTTTCCCTTGTCGGGGCAGTTGTTGTTTTGCAATTTTATCGCTGCCGCCGCATCTCCCAATAATAATATCAACTCGTAAAAGTCCAAGCCCTGCACAACAGATACTCGTACTTGGTACGCCCCGTGCGTCATAGATTTCTGTAAAAATTTCGTTAAAAGCCCACATTTCTTGGTCCCTTTTAAATTTGTTATTGCCTACGGCATTTCCATATTTATTTATGGCATATATTTCTATATATATATTCCTAATCTGTCGCTTTCAAAGAGGAGGCGGAGAGGTCGTTGATCGCAACTTTACACAAATGCACTCATCGAGTTTCTCCAGAATGTGAAATGCTAAATGTTGTGACTAAGTGTATGACTGCCCCATATATAGTACTCTGATTCTGGAACTATTTGCATTCGTATATAGAACTGGTCACCAGCACCGGCTGGACTGGTTCATAGGTCGGCGATGCCTGTGACTCAATCTGCAAATGTGCAAATCTAATTTCCTTTTCCAGGGAACTATCAAAGCTTTTGCTGTTCTTTAATCTATACAAATACTAAAGTTTCGATAGAATTCTAGAGAAGTCTTGGTGAATCAGCGCAATTAGTGAGACATTTTTGTGGTGATGTAACTCTGAGTTTGAAAAATGGTTTCTGATTTGGTTTGATTGCCATTCAAATGATTCCCAGGAAATCTGACAATACATTTTTTAATAAATTTGATTTCTTTCATGATTTCTGGTTAAAATTGTTCACAAAATCAATGCAGATGTTAATAAATATGGAATGTGTTACATCAAATTTCCAGCTAAACAGAAAAATAACTTCAAAAATATCCTGATAACTCAGTTATGTTGAAATGCAGCTAAAGATTTTTCAGTGGAAAAAGTAAAAAATTGGTAGAATATAAATAATTGATCGTTCAAGAACCCATCATACCTTAAAAATCCCACTATAACCTTACTTCAAGCTATAGATATATTGAATTTTTGCAAAACTAAATTCTGTTTAAAAGAATGCTCAACTTAAGAGACAATTCACGCCATCAAAATTTGGCTCAAGTGGGCCCGACTTAGTTTCCTACTATGTATCCGATTGTATATCGCCATATTCTCTATATGCTGTGTGCTGAATGCTTGAATTTTGTATGGAGTATATCATCAAATCCTATATAATCCGTACAAGTTGTGGAAAATCAAGCGGGCATTCAAGCGACTTATTTAGACACTCGCCGCTAGACTTGAATGGGGGGGCTATGTGTGTGTGTTTGTTGTTTTCTGTTTGGCTTACTTCCGTTACTACTATATGTGGGCACAAGTGTTTGTGTGCGTGAGTGGCATTGTGGGTGTGGGTTGTGGGTGCATGTGTGTATTATATGTTGTTTGTCGCTGCCTGCGATTTTCATTCATTAAAAGCGAGCGCAACACTCACACACACACACAAAGAGAGGCGCGCAGCGCGATTGCGACGGCATACGCGCACACTCCCATACGCTTTCATTCATTCATAAATTCATGCAGCAGCAGCAACAGCCCCCGCCATCGGCCCCAAACCCCCTCCTACGGCATCACTGCCACTGCCACCGCCACCGCCACCGCCTCTGCTTCTGCTTCGGCTTCTGCTGCTGCTGCTGCTGCGGCTGCTTCTGCCAATGCCTCTGTCTGCGTCGGCGTCTCGTGTCATCGCAGCAACAACAGCAACAGGCAACCTCAAATGCGTGCACGTTGTTGTTGCTGCTCTTAGTGCACTGACAAAAATTCAGTTAATTGCTGCTATATCTTTCAAACATATATTTAGAACACATCAAATAATATTTATTAGAAAGCATTTTGTAGAGCAATTAACACAATAAATATAAATAAGTTTAGATTTTTTTTCAAGTTTTTATTTTAACGTTTAAAAGTAGGTAATTACATATTTTCATTTCAAAATATGTGTTCATTTTACAATCAAATCGAAAACATTTCAAAACTCTAATTAATGAGCCAATAAGTAGGCAACACTTTTGGTTTTCTTGAGAAAGTAGTATTTCCTTAGCCTACTTACCAGCCAAGTTTGGTTTTTACACTGGAAATGCTTTTTAAAATCTAATTAAGCTAAAGAATCATGTTTAAAATCTATTTTCAAGGAAAAGGACTCGTTTCGATAATTATTTTCGGTGTATTTCGTTTATCTCCAACAGACATCGAACCGTGGTTCCCGTTTCCAGTCTCCATTTCCACAATTTCCCCACACACACACATTTACCCTCCCCCAATGCCCCGCTTCGTTTGCTTCGTTGCATTTTATAGATTCGTTCTAAATTTCAATGAAATTTCATTGAGCACGCATGGCACAAAAACAACAATAACTGATAAGTTCGGAACGGATCCGATCCGTATCTCTGTCGCTTGTGGTTGTTTGTGTGCTGTGTTTGTTATGGGGTCAGCCATTCAATACGCGTCGTCCAAAACTGAAACTGAAACTGTCGCAATCGCCCCGAAGATCCCCTTTATGTGCTCTCGTTTATATGTACACATTATACGACTGCGCTCAGAATTATAGTAATAAACTAATAAAAACTCAATTAAACGTATTTCCGGGAAGGCAACATATAAATAAAGAGTGAAAACAAATGAAAAATCTAGCAGTACTTTTATTTTATTATCGAGGTATTTAATCTTTTTACAAAAATCTTTATCTTACGGCTGTAAAAGTTACGTTAATTTCCGTTTAATAAATATTTATAAACAACATTTTTGAGACTTAAAATATCAAAACATAAAATCATAAACATCAAATATGTAATAAGTTGTAAACCTTTTCTTACCCTTGATTATGAATTTCTTAATTAATCAATCAATTATCAATTATTATTTTTCTGATTTATACAATTTTATATTTTTTTATACTAAATTTATCTTGCTTTGAATCTTATAATTACTTTTAAACATTTCAAAAGCCTAATTAAACCATATTACGATTTTATGACCCTATAACTGCTATTATTACGCCCGCAACTGTAATTATATACCTTATACAGTTATGAATGAATGAAGTTCATACACACATGCTTATACTGCACACCCACACACACATATAAAGTGGCAGCCTCGTGTTTGGTTCGTCAGTTTGGTTATGGTCACATTATTTCCGGCCCGCCGGCTTTTTGGCTTGGGTTTGTTTTTTTTTTTAGTTTTATTTATATTTATAGCTGGGGCCGTTGGATCTTCTGCTACTTCTCCTCTCACTTCTTACTTCCTTTCTTTTTCTTCTTCTTATTTCTGTCTCTTTCCCCGCCTGTGTTTGTTGGCCACTCCAAAAATGCAGTTGGCAGCACTTCCTCATTTGTACGCACCGGAAGTGAGCGGAAATGCTCGCACACTCGCATTAGTCACTTTTGTTTTCACTTCCACTCACACACACACACACACACACCCGCCCCTGCCCTTCCTGGTATATAGTTTCCGTTGATAAAACGCCTCTGTCTTTGCCTCTCGTCTCTCGTCTTCCTTCCACTTGCGGCTATTTATGGCGAAAGTGTTTGGTGGAGTTTGTTTTTGTTGCTGCTGCTGGGCCTGAGTTCAATAGTGCTTTGAACTTTAGCTCTCTCCCGCTCTCTTTCTCCTCCTCTGTCTCTCTCGCTGTCGCGGTGTGTCTGCCTCTTTCTGGCTGGGAATGCATCAAAAATAGAGCGGCACATTGTCTGGCTGCTTTGGCGAAAAAGGGAAAAGGAGGATCGAAGGGTGGGAGAGAGGAGTACAGTGACGTCCGTTGGAAGGGGGTACGGGTACGCTGCTGAATGGGTCTCAGAATGTGGGGATAATGGCAGGGGCGGCGGCGGCGGCGACGAAGGGGCACAACTTCCGCTGACGAGGCTTACGCAAAAAGACGTTAAATTTATGAATATGAATGAGCGGAGCCGCAATCCCCGACTTCCCTCGCTTTTTTTTCGTTATTTTTTTCCTCCTTTCCAGCTGCCGCTACTGCTGTTGTTGTTGTTGTCGTCGTCGCCCCCACGTCGTCGCCGCTGCACTTTTCGTATATTCGAAAACTGGGCCAAATGTCATTAATACATCAGATCCGGACATGCAAGCGGGAAGCAAATCATGCGTTGACAAGAGGGGGAAGCTACAACTGTGACTGCACAGGGGCGTAGGTGGGGCATCGGTGCCGGCGACGCCCACATTTGGAGCAGATTCCAAACTCCGGCGACGACGACGGTACTCCTACTTGGCCACATCCACATCCGATTGCAGCCAGTTTGTTAGCCGAGGAATGTGCTATTATTATGCCAGAGCCGTGAGCTCTCTCTTTCTTCTTTCCCTGTCCAAGATTTTCTTTTTCTAACAGCATCCGCCTTTCGGTGGAGCTAAGCAAGGTATAATAGAGTTCGGTTCTGGGAGAAATAGAGTATAGTTTTTAGAGAAATTCAGAAGGGTGAGATACATAGATAGATAGATAGATAGATACAGTATCTTCTTATTAAACTTCATTTAAAAGTTTATAATAAAATATCAAACTAAGATCTAGGCCACTAAAGCTTAAACTTAAAGGTTCCTTAAATCATATCCTCACCTGTAAACTTCTATAATTCAGTTATTTCCTTGGTATTCTCAAACCCCATTTTTTTCTGCCTCTTTTTAAGCTATCAACACAGTCATAGAAATAGATACAATTGCCGTCTTAGATACTTAGATACAGATGCAGACAGCGGCCAGTGCATCCAACTGGAATGTGGCTGCTGCAAGACGCTCGAATGCGCTTTCTTCCATTTCCATTTCTGCATCTGCATCTCCATCTCCATCTACATTTCCCTATCCACATCCTCTCCCGCTTCGGTTCCTTCTTCTTTGCCTAAACTGCACCTCATCATCAACGGATTCATTCAGCAGGGGAAATGGGGCGGCGTCCGTCGGGCGGTTCGTTAGCGGGCCAATTGTTGTCACTACCGCTGCCGCCAATGCCGGCCGCCGTCGACGCTGATGCACTTTTTGTTGGTATTCCCGCTGTTGGCTTTCAATTGTGCGACTTTGTGGCGCTGCCCAACACTTGTATGCTAATGCTAATGCAGCCAACATGCCAACCGGCCAGCCCAGCCTTCGGTCTTCTTAGCACAGTGTGGCAAAGTTGGAATGCAACCGAAGCAATTATCATAAAATTATTATGGGGAAGTTGAATATAGGAGCTTATAAAGTTATTGCAGATATCCTGATCACAAACAGATCAAATAAACCAGGCTATGGTATTTGAAAAGTATCAAACATTACTTAAAGGGAAGAACCTTGTTCCTAAGCTTTGGAATTTCTTTATAAATACCAGTAAATATTCTCTTAATATCCTTGCCCCACTGTACCGCTCATTGCAGTTGCAGTTGATGGCTCTCGAGTGTGCGTGTGCCCATTTGCAGCGGCGTCAGCGGCTTATCTAACCTGGCGGCGGTGTATAGTGCTGGTGCTGGTGTGCTGCACTACCACCGTTTTTTCTTCTTTTTTTTTTTTGTTTTCATCAGATGCAACTGCAACTGCCACACTGACGAGGCACTGTTAATTTTGCAAAGTTTTTTCTCGCTGCCCAGGCTTTTTTGCTGCTGCTGCTGCTGCTGCTGCTGTGCAAGTCTCTCATGCATAAAATTCTACACGACATAATTTTTCATGAAACTGCCGGGCTGGGATCCTCCCGGTGCGGCGTCGTCTAACCAAACCGAGCCATCATATATAGCCCCCGGCTATAGCTGCTATACTATATCCCCCGTATCGTTCTCTCTCTGTCCCATTGCCGTTGTTTTGGGCAGGTTCGGTGCACTTTTTGCCGGCTGACCGCGCTCACTCGAGTAGAAATTATGTGCAATTTGTCTAGCCAGAGGTCTGGTCTCTGGTCTAGAGCTCGATTCCGACTCCATTTCATTCCACCTTCTACTGAGGCACTCGAAGAAAATCTAGGTATTAGAATTGTTGAATTTATCATTTAAATTTTCCAATTTGAAAACTAATTTTAGAGTGTGGAACCCCCTAGAGTTATACTTACGGAAGAATGACCTGGGAATTCTAATTAAACAGAGGAAAAAGTAAGACAAATATACAAATTTTATAACGAAGCTGCAGAAAGAAATAGTTGGATATTCTAATGTTCGTAGTGAAGATACATATATACTCATTATAGATCCCGTAAAGTACACCTTTTATCTATAGTTATATATTAGCCCACGTTATTCTAAACCTCAACCCTTTTAGCCATGATTCACCCACGGTTTTTCCCCGAGTGCACTGTGCTTCTTAATGATCGGTGGGCTGTATGCGCATCACGTGCTCCCTATTAGATCGCGGGTATTATCATTACGTTCGGGCGAGGGCCGACTTTCGACCAAAAGTAATTACACCGAAATGGGGGAATTCTTTGCCATCGAATCGAATCGGATCGGTACCGTACGATCGTTGACCATGCAACGCACACACCTCCACGTCATAAGTGGCTCCGACCATACCGTACCCTACCCCTACCCCTACCCCTACTGTACCCCTCCTCCTGCACCTCCTGGCCCCGCTGATAAGGTGTATTAATTATTTTTATGGTCTTGACGTTGCTGTTGATGTTGTAAATAGTACAAACAGTCGAAAGTCCAAAAGCTTTTTGATTGGGAAATCTCCGTTGTGCTGGCTCCGTTGTTGATTTTCTTTTTGTTTTTATTTTTTTCTTTTCAGTCCGAGCAGCAGCAGGAGAAGAAGCCGAAATTACAATTTCCGCCTGTAAGTGTTGAGAGCATGTGACTCAAAACTTTAACATTTTTTATGTGTGCTGCCGCAAGTCCCCAGGTATGTCAGTATGTATATGTTTTTTTGTATGCTTGTATGGCATCACATGTCATTTATAGTTTGGCCTTTAAATGGGCCTTTTGATAAGCCGTAGATTGAGCGCGTGCTTTTGTCTGGGCCTTTAGCCCCACTTCGTGCACCTCGACGACGGACAGGTGCAGGTGTGTGCATGTGTGTGAGTGTACACTTTCGAAATTCCAGAAATTCTTGCGTCAAGTAGCCGCCCCGAAAAGCTTATCATGCAGACACGATCGTGGTAGGTCCGTAGGTCCCCGTAGCTTGTCAATGGATTGCATTGATACCGGACAGTTGGCTGGATTGATTGGATTGATTATGGGGCGATTGTAAATACACCTGGCGCCCGCAGAATATAAAGAATTTTGCTAATCAAACAAAAGGTGCAAGCAAGCTCCAGGAACTGAGGTTGTTTTGAGTATTTATAGGCTATATAGAAAGTTAAGGTTTTATTTGACTAGGCTTATTTTGGATATCAAAAGATAGTTTTGTTTTGACATTGCCTTTTAGGCGAATTTGCAATCATTTTGAAGATCTTTTCTGAAACATTTGAATGTAAGATCACTTTTCAGCATAAATATGTTTAGGAACTCATCTTAAAAATCTGTCATGCAAACTTTAGATACAAAAACAGCAAAATATAAACGTATTATATTGATTTTGAACTAGTTTAGTTCTGTTTTTTGTGATATTTCCCCGCCCGTTGCGCTGCGTTTCTGGGGATTGTCCCATTTGGCATTTGATATGCATGTCAGGAAGGCGGGCGACTACCACGACGATCCCCCTGCGAGATCTGCGGCCATAAATAACAAGTAAAGCCTATGGAATTTCCTATAAATAAGCTCATGACGAATATAACAAAAATGCCCCTGTCCCAACCTTAGCCCCGCGCCCTTCTTTGCGATAAATGTGTGTGTTGTGAGTGTGTTTTTTTCGTTGTAAATGACCTCGTTCACATAAAGTTCAGAAATTCCATTTACAAACTTGTAATTGAAAAAATCCACACACACACATGAGCGAGAGAGCCAAAGTCAAACACGTTGGAATTTTTTGTTTTTTTTTTCTTTACCGTTCAATGACGAATTTTTTACAGTCACAAAAAATACAGAAAAAAAAAATCAACCAAAAAAAGACACTTACGAAAGTCAAAGGAAAATGTTTATTGTTCCAAAAAGATTACAACATAGAAGAGATGCCAAGCTGAAGAATTTTCGAAAGATGTTGTGACAAAATGCAAAAGTAGCACACATACAGATAAAGATACAAATGCAGATGCAGGCGCAGATACAGATACAGATACTCTTTTCTCGCCGGCTTTGGATCGCTGAAAAGGGGGCGGCCCAGGGGCAGGGGCAGGAGCAGGGGCCACGGGCTTTGCTGTGTTTGTGGAATGTCGTTTTGTGAGTTTCTTATGCGCGGACTCAAACATCGGCATGAGCATGAGTACATAGAGTTCGGTATCGAAACTTTCTAGCACACAGATACGCCGCAGATCCAGCAGATACACACACACGCGCAAAGAGAGTTTCTCTGCCGATGTCGCTGCCTCAGTTGCTGCCTGCGTTCGCTGCCCGCGCTGCTGACTGCGCTGCTGCCGCTGCCGCCGCCTCGGCCGCTGCCTCTGCCTCTGCTCACTTGAAATTCCGACGCCGAAACGAAAGATCGCGCAAAAGAAAAGAAAATTTTCATTCAGTAATTGTAGCTGCAGCCGCATGGTCGTGGTCGTGCGCTGTTAAATAACATTCGACCAGAGCCGAGCAAAAACTGTGTCCAGTCCGTTTTCCAAGAAGCTCTCTATGCTAACATTTTACCATTTGTCCAAGAAATGTGACACAGAAAACGGTAAAAGTGCGCTAATTCCGCGAAACAAAAAAATAATAAAGAAACTAAGTTAATTTGTGAACACTAAACATTAAAATGTTAAAATATGAAGTAATACAAAAAGTAAAGTTAATAAAAAAAAAAATAGCAACAGACAAGGACAGCACGAGACTGGTGCGACCGCATTCCAGAAAGTTCAAATAACGATCGTGGAAGGGGAAAAACTGAAGTTGAGCACAACTAAACTCGAACTCGAACTGCGGAAAGTGCCAGTGTATGTGTGTGGAATGCAGAAGAAGAAGAAGAAGAAGCAGCCAGTCAGAATCACAAGCCAAATAGAAGAAAAATGCCTTCAAAAAACTGGTTTTTTGGCTTCGTTTCGTTTCGCCAGCAAAGACTGTATGTCGTCTCGAGGTTCCATTGACATCCCGGGAGTTTTCTAACCTCCAACTCGCGAGATCTCCACATGGGTAAGTCGGAATTCGCACACACACACATACACTGATGCGATCGAGACTTGGCTTTTTTTCTCCAAGCGCGACTCAAATATTTATTGGCTGAAATTGGAAGCTGTGTGTCTGAGCGCGCGTGTGCTTATGTGTGTGTGTGTGGCGTCTATTTAGAAATTCAAATTTAAATTCTTGAAGCGTGAGTCATGCGAGAGCGTGGGTTGCTTGGTTCGTTTTGGAGCCCGAGACCAGTTTTCACATAGCGATCCTAACCTTCAGTGCGAACAGTTGAACAGTGGGAAAAACGTTAATGGGAACAATCATAAAAGTTGCATCACTCAGCACAAAGAGGAGAGGGAGACACAAACAACAAGTCAACCACCAGCATAGAATGCGGCTGCCAGACAGGCGAGACGGCGATAGCGTCGGAAAGAGACGGGGCAAGAACACGGACGCGGACAGAGCACAGACGAAAGAACAACAAGCGGCAGAAGAACCGTTTTACAGAGCGGCAGCCAGGGTAAGGAGGAGCGAGCGAGACGGGCACACAAGCAAAGGGAAAAGGGAGTGCAGTCAACACTCGAAGAAATTAAATGCAAACTCACAATATAAATATTTAATAGTCCTGAAATAAATAGTAATAGGTTTTACAATAAATAAGTTTGAATCGATGTTGATAAGACTGAGATTGGCTTGGAGAATTGTGGCTAAAACAAAAAGAAATATTGGTAATAGTAGTTTTATTTTCCAAAAAACAATTAGAAATTTTATTCACCTAATTAAATTTATTAAAGTACATTCAAATTAATTTTTCCTACAGTGTTTTCGGCTCTTTTTCTTTGCCCTAAGTGATCCCGTTTATTTTGCCGTTCTTGCCTTCCCCTTCGTTGACGTAAACCGTAATGTCAGCAGAAACGAAGGAGCAAACACGAGCAGTATCGAAAAGCTATCGACACTGATTACACTTGAACAGCCAGTTTTGCAGTTCGTCGCTCTCCGTTCCGTTCCTTTGTTTTTCCAATTTTCGTCGTAATTATATTCAAAACGAAAGAGCTGTGCGGATCAACTGGCCGCTTTTTATACCACATCATAAATGTCAATTAAAAATGATATTTGTATTGTCAAGTTCCGCCCGTCGGAACATAAAAATGTGCTATAAAAAAGCTAACGGTTAATGCTACGGTCTGCTGAAGTTCGTGTGTGGCTGCAAACAGGGAAAGAAAGAAGGAAAAAAAGACAGAGATAGCTAGAAAAGGAAAAAAAACTATTCCCCGCTCAATAGAAAGTTTGTGTTAATAAAAAAGCAACAACAACAGCAAAATACCTAAAAACTTAAACACACAAAATATGTATGTCGAAATATGGCAGCGGCGGCAGCAACAAAAAACAAAATATAAAAAAAAAGAGTGAATGAAAAAATGTTGACCTAATTTTCGGTGGCCCCCAGTTGTTGTTGTTTTTGGTCTTGTTTATTTCAGCAACGCCGACTGAGGCAGAGGCAGCGACAGCGGCGCATACTTTCCCACACAGCTTCCCCATCTTATGCCATCCATCCCCATTCCAGATTCCAGGCCATTCCCAGCAGCGTGTGATCATCGCGGGAGCAGCGCCACTGCTCCCTTCGCACGCTTCTTGCTGCTCGCTGTTTCCATCATCTCTTCCCCCTCTTTCTTTCACCCCGACGAACAGCTGGAACGACGTCTAAATTAATGATTGTTAAATGGAGATTGTGTTCTCTGCCGCCGCCGCTGTTGTCGTTGTTGTATTTGTTGTTGTTGCATTCCTCACCAATACACACAGCTGAAAATACGGGCGCGCCTGCGCAGAAACTATTTATAAAGGTATGTAATCCGTATTGCCGCGTGCATTCGATAACTTTAAAACATTTTACAGTTCCCAAAAAAGATGGAGAAGAAAACAAACTCTCAGCGCCACTAATTGTGTGCTATTTTTATTAAACAAAAAAAGGAGGAAAAAACTAAAACCAAAACCGTAAGATACTTTTTTTGTCGGCGGCGCGCGTGTGAAAATATTTAGGCTACCAAGGTATTTTTATTCTCGCTTCTTTGCAGATCTTTTAAGTTCGTTTGGTCTCTATTTTTTTGGTCTTTTGTATCATTTTGTTTTTTTTTTTTTGTCTCTCGTTTAAAGTGTTAACTGGCAGCATATAATTTCGGTCGACTTGACACACATAGTAATTATAGTTATTAAATGTGAAGCCAGGCACGTGCGTGAAAACCAAAAACTGTGAAAACCGAAGAACTAAAAAAGCTGTGAAACTGTGAGGGGGAAAACGGAAAAGGGAAAAACGAACGAAAAACGTTTGTAACTCCATGATTTGACTACGAAACCGGTTTTCGATTTGGTTTGACTGTTTTTAATACAAGTGAGATCATTTTGAAAGCTGATTTTGTCAATGAATACCACATTCCACATTCCGATGTATTTTTTTCTCTTCGTTTTTTGTGTGTTGTTGTTTGGTGTGCCTACACGGCGATATAGCGATATCGTGTAACAAAGCTTTGAACTAATGCCGACACGACCGATCCAAACCTAACCGAGTTGTTTTCCGAGAGATGGAGTTTGAAGGTGAGTATTCATCTCAGGAAAGTGCACTGGAAAAAAAAGCTAAGCTGTATAAAATGTAAGATAGGAACTTTATTGCTATATATGGTAGGATATTAATCCTGTAAAATATGAGCAAAAATAATTATAATTATCATTAACAAAATGAAAGTAGTTCCTTTGTCAAAGCAATAATTTACACGTTTCATTATATTACATTTACATATTAATAATATTATATGTACATTGTTGGGCATTACCATGTTCATAAAAATATCGATAATATATAAATAATTAATCAGAAACCTTGTATAAAATATTTGTAATAATAAGTCAAAGACCGTTAAATAGTTTACGACGTTATAATCATATTAAATATATAAATTGTACGTATTATTTTCGAATTCTTAGTTATTTAACTTTATTTTAACTTAATTTTATTTTAATGAAGAGTGCAAAGCATAGGCAAAGTCAAATTATTTACATTAAAGGGTTATAAATTGATTCTAATTATTATTTTCGAAATATTTGTTTTTATAAAACTATTGTTATTATTATACAGTAGTCTAATATATTATATTAACAGAGATCTTTGAATTCACTGAGTTCTCAAATATTTCATATTTTTCCTATTCAAATATAAATTAAAACCAATCTTTTCTTTGTTAATTAATAAGAAATAATAAGAAATTTAAGATTTTCCAAAAACAATTCCCTAAACGTGTGCTCCAAAAAGTAGACCATGCTTTTTGCAAGCTGCGTGAAAACTATTTTCATGGTTAATAAGCTAGTTTTGTTACTGTTTTCTACCCATACACAGCATTTTTTGGCAGTGTAAATGCTGCGCCTGCGCCGCTGCCTCCTAGCTATATTGTCTCTATTTCTTTTTCCGACTGTCATCTCAAGGTGAGTTGGAACCGAAGAAGTTGGCTTCGATTACGGGCAGGGGGGCTGGGGAGCATGGGGGAATGGAGATTGGAGGTCGGAGGAGTTGGGCAAACAGCATTCCAAGCATGCCAGCGGCGACCGAATCTAAACAACTTGATGTTGGTATTTTTATGCTTTGTTTGCCCATTACAAAAGCCCTTTTTTTTGAGTCGTAAACGATGAAGCAGCCCACTGATAACGCTGCGCCGCCAAGATAAGCGTTATAGGGATTCGGATCGGGATTGGGATCTACCTGGGCCTCCTCGAAAAACCCCCCAACCTCTCCAAATACCGATTTTTTCATTCATGAAACGATCGGATGGAGGCCAAAGTGGAGCACGGGTGGAAAGAGGTGGAAGGAGGGGAAGGAAAGCTATGCGGTGCGACCGAAAAAGTCGTGATAAACATATTTACCAATTGATTATCTTCCAACACAAACACACTGCGCCGGCTTACATAAGTCAAGAGCATGCACATAGTGCTGTGCCATATAGCATATATGTATGTACACCATATAGCATGTAGCATGTAGCACATGCCGTGCACATAGAGCTCGCGCCAAGGTGCTAATCAGCATACACATACATAAATACAGACATACATCCATCGGCACATACATACATACACTATATGTGGGGTATATGTATATGTGCGGATGGATTTGGATTTGGAATCGGAATCGGAGTGCCAATGGGCACGGGCCTTCGCTATTTGGATTTGGGGTGACTTTCTTTTCCAAATGCCCCGTGGCAGCTGCAGCTGTTTCACAGTTCTGAGTTGTGAGTTCTGTTCCCCATTCCCCATTCCCCACTCCCTATTCCTAGTTCCGATTTCCGAGAATTCTATCCCAATGCTCCTACCCCTCCTCCTCCCTCTCTAATGCTAGAAAACCAAACTGGAGCGACGACACCCCGCATGGAGAGAGAGAAGAACATTCGTAATCCGGCATGGAATGCATTGTGTAACTAAATTTAAACGTTTTATTAGCCCAAGATGTGCCACTTTACATGGTAATTTAGTGGGCAGTTATTTTGTTATACCTCATTAAGATGGAGAAGATCAAAGCTGAAAAATTATACGAAAACAACGAACGAACAAGCTAGCGAGCGTTCGAATATTGTTGTTTTGGGCTAGAGTGTGTTTATGTCTAGAAAAAACATATATTGGGACTTTCTTTAAAAGGCCAATTACAAGATTTTAAAATGCTATTTTAAAGAAGATTTTAAAAACAAGTTTTGGGTCTTTTCGAATTTAGTTTTATTGCGGAAGAAGTTTGGGATAAGCGTTCTAAATTGGGATTAAGTTATATTTGGTTTAGGCTTTTAAAATAAATAATAAATTAATACCCTACTTAAACTTATCCTTATTCCAATACACTTAACCGGAGCATATTTTGCACACGCCCTAAGAAGTAAGCATTTTATGTTTAAATAAAATGGCGGTAAGCCATGATGTATTTATAACGGCCAATATATCAAAATGCCTGCTGTTTTCTTTAATACCGCTAATAAATCCAATGTATGCCGCCCAGCTCAATGGGGAATGCCTGCTGAATCTGGGCAATAAAATGCTTATAAATAGAACCCGAACCGAGTGTTGTAAATGGCCAAGAGCCAGAAATAGTTGACCAGGAGAAACTTCTGGCGGCAATGGTGGTGGTGGTGGCGGCGGGGCTTAGCTCATCGCATTCCGATTCCTTGGCTTGAACTGTGCCGATATTGTTTAAAATGCGGCACGTATCCGAAGGAGAGTGGCCGAGAGAAAGAGAAACAGTCGAAAGCATACACAAGCACACTCTAGACTCACAGATACGGACGGCGATACCCAAACAGATACACAGATACCGATACAGTGCATGTTCAGATACAGATACAGATACAGACAGCTTGCAGACGCTAGACGGCGGTAAATGTGTCTCCGTTTCTTGAAATGAAAACATTTCACAATCCCGGATACGCATCGGAATGTGGCTGCTGCTGGTGGCACTAACCACCGGGAAAGTCGGGGGGGCCTGGGCCATAAAGCTTGGCTCTGCACTCCACCGAAGATACACACGACCCTTTAGCTGCACACAAAACAACAAACAGATACAGATGTATCTTTTGGGCCAAGAGAAAAGAGCTGCCACTGCAATTGCTGCAATAGAGAAATATTACCGGAGGCACACTGCTAATGCACTTTCCATTGTACTCTCCACCAGGTGATGTGGGTTGGGCCGAATCTGGGTTCGGTATTGGGTTTGGTTTGGCCTTCAGTTCAGGCCAAACTCGACTCGCTTTCCTCTAGGAAATTTCCCACGGAGATTATATCACCGCAAAGGAAACGCTCGCTCGCTCTCAGACCCGTATCCTGGTTACGGTTTGTTCCGGAAACAGAGTAAGGAAATTGCCTTAAGATGGTTTAGTTTTTTTTTCCAATTTAAGTTTAAGTTTATGCAAACCAAATGTATTTTTAAGGCTTGGAGTTGGGTTTGAATTGGAATTAAGGGTTTGGGAGCCTTAAACATTAAGAAGGTTTTTAATAATTTTAAAAATAATATTACAAATTAATATTTGAGGGACTTAGAAGAAGAATATTAATATGCACCGGTAGGAGGAATCTTTCATTATTTTTCCCCTTATGGCTTCTTTTATTATAATGATTTTTTCACTCCAATAAAATTAAAATAAACTCAAGCTTAAGTACAGTAATTACAAAACTATAACCTGAATAAGAGCAATTAAAAAAGGTTGACAAATAAAAACTAAGGTCCTAGAAAGAAAGGTAACCTTGTTAATGACAGAATCCCCTGACTGGCTGAGTGTTTTCTTTGAAAAAAAGGGATACCACCCTGTGAAAATCCTGTAAGTTAGAAGGGTAAACAATGGCGCCCGAGCATAAATTGCAGATCAACAACAGCCACATGCTATTTGAAGTTTTGTTGTCGCATCGTGTTCAATCGTGTCTACCTTCCTTTTCATGCAGATGTATCTGATCCTTTGTATCTAACCCTCCAGAAAAATGTACGTACATATAAATTCTTCCTATTTTCGCAACAATAAACATGCCCCGAGGGCAGGGCAACCAACACAGACAACTAATTAAATTTTCTATGGTATGAATGCGCTTTTGTCGCATTAACCCCGCTCCGAACCCTCCGAAGAAGTCTTATTAAGTTGCCATTAAGAGGTAAGCGTTGAGGAGACCAGGTAAGCGATTCAGGTAAGTTTTTTTCGGATAAGGAAGTAGGGCGATGTAGGGCGATCTGCTGCTGCTATTCATATTCATAAGCCCATTGCCACCGCCATCAATAGCTCGTAAAATGTGTGTGAAAACGAAGGGGTGCCTTTGCCTCTGCCTTCTGGCGCAGAAGAAGTAGATCCCGATCCCGATTCCGTTCAGGGTGGTTGCTTCTTGGTGCCTCCACCCCTCCTCCCCTGACCTACTATTTACTTCTCTCCTGTCCAACTTCAACTCCAACTCGTTGTAGTTATATATATTTTTGAGTTTATCTTCGGCACACGTGTTCATCGTTTCGCGGTTGCCTGTTGCTAGGCCAAAAAAGAGAGATTCCCTAAGAAACCCACCCCACCCAAAAAAAAAAAAAAAACAAAAACTCCATAAGACTCATCCGAAAAACCCAAAAAAACCCCCCCTTCTCCTCTCAGCTTTTGTGGTAATTTTGCTAAAAATATATATATGTATATGTTGTATATATAAATATAATAATAAACGAAATGAGATCACTGCCAACTGGAAAGTTGAGAACTTGCGTAAAACTTTGGCCAACCGTCTTGTAGTTGTTGTTTGCCTTTCATTTGTTGTTATTGTTGTTGTTGTTCAGTGTCTCCTGTTTGTGAGAAACTTTTGCTGGAAGCGCCATCCGCCTGCTGAAGCGTCATGTACTCCACTTAATCAAACGAGCGAACGGGAATCGCACTCGAAATTCAAGCCAAAAAATCTCACAGTGAGATCAGGCACTCAACAAAAAAACTTTGAAATTATATTTGAATTTGAATATAACAAATAATGTGTTAATTATAGTAAGATAACAATTATTACACTTATTATCCAGACCTATTAAATCTTTCTGAAACTAGAATTACCATCTTCATGTTATTAATATTATTTTTTAAGATATTATCCAAAGTTTCCAAATTATTCTCCCAGTGCTATGTCCCCAAAAACCAAAGAAGTACTTCAAAAATATACCCAGAAGATACTCTTCGGGCATTCAAGTGTGTGGACTTTATGTAAGAGTCGTAGTCTCGACTTCGGATCGCACATAGAAAAGTCTTAGATAATTGGCTAATTATATGTTCTCATGTGCGTTATGAATTTCATTTTCCATATCTTCAATTTATGAATTGAAAAACGTTCAGACCCGAATGAACCGGAGGCGATCGGGCCATGCGGGTTCTGCCAGGCCAGAAGAAAAAAAAAACGCCACCAAATGTAAATTGGTTAATTTGTGATAAACATTTATGGTGGCCCAGGCGGCGGTGCGGAGTCGGATCAGGGCCATGTGAAAAGTGCAGCACTTTCACTATTTCCACACTCGCCCCGCCCTTCCCCGAAATCAAATTGAAGCAGCGGCCGCAGTACCCGGGTCCAATTGGTGTGGGCTTTTCTCACACAGAATTATAGAAGTAGGAGATGAGTGTGTGTGAGATGATTATCGGGCGAAAACAATAATGCGGAAAATTGGTTTTTATTAAGATGGATAACCGAAATTTACATTAAATCTAACGAAGTGAAATCTATTCGTTCCAAGGGTGTGCAATTCAACAACAACTATTTGATATGGGAAATTGGAGATTGGGGTACAAAATTGGGAAATATTTGTGGGAAATAAGAAACTAAATAATATAGTTAATACTGAAGCAAGTAATTGTAATAACAATAAATATAAAAATTTATAATTGAAAATTAATTTAATTACACAGAAACCCTTTATTTTTAAAATGCAAATAAAGCATACTTTAAGCTCCACTTGTATCCTATAATTCCCAACTGGTTCTGACTTCAAACTAGTGCTAAGCCAGCTAAAAGAGGCTGGATACTCATGTGGATTTGTATTGGTTATAAGTATATACATGTAAGGTTCTTAATTTATTGTTAATTACTAATAAGTCACTAAAACTAAATAATAATTAAGTTTTTTCATCGATTTCCAAAAGTATCAATCTTTTTATTGATGTTTGATGATTTTGACAATATTAGGAAAAATCTTTTCATTGCCTCAATTCTCTGATTTTTTCCCGGATTTGGAGCTAAAAACTATTTCAAAGTTCATTTCAATAAAAAAAATATAATAAAAATATATGTAGCTTACAGACCCCCCCGTCGAAAACCTTAACCCCAGCACCGTTCCCGTTCCTCCAGCGATTTCGATTCTCGCGCTAAACTGATAATGGCGATGCCATAACGTTCGGTTCGCTTCATAACATAATGTCATATGTACACAGGCGGAATATATATAATATTGTATATTTTCTACCAGACCACACTATATAGTGTACATAACTGGCACGACACGATTCCAGAGCAGACGTTGCGAGACTTTACCGCCCGGCTCTGGCTTTCTGTCTTTCGGTTTCTGTTTCTGTGACTGTGCAAATTATTGTCACTCACATAAAAAAAATACAAAAAAAAACATACATATATATAAAAAATATTGCAGGCCAGCGCCATCCAGAGGCGAGCGATGACGGAAGTTCAACTAACTCATTTCCGGTTATGTATGTATTTTGATTTCGTCTGTGGCGCGGCCGGATCCTCAATTGTCAGTATGTGTGTGGCATTATGTGTGCTGTGCCGTGCTCTGGCCCGAGAATCTGAAAATATACATACGCTCCGGATCCGATGTGGCGACCAGTAGGCGGTATGGATGGTATATGGGCATTTTTGTACTGCCTCAGGAATCCATAGGTTTCTTAGTAATGTTTAGTGAAGAGCTTGATTTTTTTAGTTATTTTCTAAGCGATAAAAATTACAAGGTAAATTATAAAAATATGGATTAAAAATCGTCAAAACGTGTGCAATAAAATATTTTACGTTCCTCAAGTTATATTTTAAAAGTGTTGTAAAATATTTTTATTAGTAGATGCAATGCTAAAATGTAACATTTTTTTAAAGCATAAATTCGATTTTTTAAATATGAAAAATCTCCGAAAATAGTTGAGTTATATATAATTTGTAAGTACATTTCATAACTTTTTTCAATATTTTTTATAAATAAAAAAAACAAAATCAAGAGACTTACAATAAAATTCAATAATATTTTTACTTGTACGATCTACGATCTAACTACACCAACCTAAAATAACTAGTTATATCAAAGTGCTAGTAAATAAATCGATTAGACAAATCTGGGTTAAAGCTTCAAAGCTCTCGCGGCACTGCATTCATTCATGCATTCCATTGCCCAACATTCATTTTCATTCAAACCGCCATTCATTCATTCAGAACCGAGTACAGAGCAGTTGCTGCGCAAATACATTCATAATTAAGTTGTAAACGAAACATAAAGGCTATAATTACGTCGCAGTCGTAGTGCCTAGGTCTTCTCCCTCCTCCCCCCACCAATCTCTCACACACTCAGATATGTCCGCGGGTATTTAGTGCATGCACTTCCGCTTATCACCAGGATTTGAAAGGAATTTGGGTCACACACACGCATGGTGGCCGGAGAATTCTTAAAAATATATAAAAGTAACAAAAACTGCCTGCCCTAAAAAGTTGACCCATTCAGCTGAAGATCGTAAATCTTATCTCAAAAACGTTTACATCGATTTAATAAAAAAAAATCAATTAAAATAAATTTAGTTTCTATTATTTTGGCTGGCACTGTGTGTACCGTATGTGAAATGGTTTAAAACTAGGATAATTAGGCCTAGTTTTTACACCCAGATTCGAGTCTGTACTTCGGTTTGTGCCTGTGCTGATCTTCTTAGAGCTGTCGGTGAAGCAGTGCCTTTGGCAAAGCAGTTAATAGTTATCGATAGACCTTCGCAAGCAGCTGATGTGGCAACTCTGCCCAGCCCCAACGAGATGGCAACTCGAAGACTTTGTTTACCTATTGAAATTTCTCAATTAGCTGCTCGGAAAGCCATTAGCCGACGTGTTGTTGCATAAAATAAGCAACAAATCGACTGCCAAAGGTCGCCAGCGATAAGGATGCACAAATCGTTACCCCCGCACGCACACCAAGCAAAGCCAGCTTGCAGCTAGCACTCGTACGCCCAAATGACATTGATAACGCCGAATGCTGATAAGGGGGAGCACAAGTCGCGGAGAACAAGTTAAATAAGCCACAAAACCGAAGAGCCAGACGCTCAGTGGCAAAGCGAGCGCGCAGCAAAACAGACGTACGAAAATCGGCAAAACGAGGCAGGAAGCGAACCAGCGGAGAACACAACAAATGAATGAACCGAACGAGGCGGCGGGACGAGTGCAAGAAACGGGTTGAGAAGAAGCGTTAACACCACTCTCGGGCGGTCAGCGATCTTTGGGCCAAAAGCAGAAGCAGTAGCTAGCCAGCAGCAAGTCAGCATCTCATCTCTGCAAGACGCGTCTTTTGTGTCGTTTTGTTTTGGGCATCGGAATCCGAGTTTCAAGGGCGGCAGCAGACTGCGTGTGTTATTCCATTCCGTAAGCTGAATCACCTACAACTGGGATAATCACCTGTAAAACAGGTGAGTTTGCCAGCGCACACACGTTGGCAAAGCCCCGTTAGCCGCCGAGACAACAGGTATTTCGCACACGGCGGCTGCCGCTAGAACAAGGCATACGATTTTTTGGTGACGTCAATGAGAATTTCGCTCGATTGGCCTAATTTTCCCTTTCTCTTCAACACACAGAAATGGCCCCACCCACCGTCTTGGTCACCGGCGGAGCCGGCTACATTGGCTCCCACACCGTACTGGAGATGCTCAACGCGGGCTACAACGTCATCTGTGTGGATAATTTGTGCAATGCGTTCAGCAGCGGTGCCAAGCTGCCAGAGGCGCTCAATCGAGTGCAGGAGATCACCGGCAAGAAGGTCAACTTTTATCGCGTGGACATCACGGACCGGGAACAAGTGCGCTCTGTCTTCCAGGAGGTGAGCTACAAAGAACCATTGGGGCAACGTCAGCAGTTTGGAGAGTGGAGTGCGTGGAGTGCCAGCTAGCCAACTGGATATACCATTCAATCATCATCAGGCCTTATCTGGCTGCGTGCTGCTATCAGCTTTTTCTCGTTTTGTGTTTGCTCAAGTGGGTTGGGAGGGCACTTCCGATGAACGAGAGCGAGCGAGCGAGCGACCCTGAGGCCACATAGACCCCACTTGGCGAGGTCGGAATCAAGTTGGTGTGCTGGCATCCACATCCACATCCAGCACGTACGCTGCACTCAAAGAACTTTTGATAACCATGTTTACAAGCTATTGAGTTTCCACGTATTTAATACCTTGGGGAATTGTTATAATCTTTTTAGGGCAATTTTTCTTTAGAAACCTCAATTTTCCATATGCTAAACATTAATATTTATTTGCTAAAAGCAACAACAAAGCCATTTTATTGCCAAATCATCCATGAAATATGAATATGCTTTTGAAAATGCTGACGATTTGAGAGTTTTATATTGAAAACTTTACTTTTACTAAATTTGCAAGGCATTTTTGGTTGTGGTTTATAAATACTTTAAATATGAACAACATAAAAGTGCTTATTTTGAAATTATATTCTTTGTTAATCAAAACCAGGCTATAGATAACCATGTTTACCCGAACTGATTGCTGTAGAGATTTAGCTTTAGTGGAATTTTTTCTAATCGGTCTATAACTGTTCTATTTATAACTATTTTTTTAGAGCAGTAAATAACCTTTGCAAAATCATATTCTGACAATTATTAACCATGAAATAATTTATGTGATATAATGGCAAGCTGCTGGAGCTACTGAGAATAACTAGGAATATATTAGCCTAGGTTTAAAATTTAATTCAAATTTAATAACATTTCTACAAATGTTGTTATTTTGTTGTTAACTTTAAGTAAATAAAATAATACAACAATTTCTACCTCTTCTTCACAGCACAAAATCGACATGGTGGCCCACTTTGCCGCCTTGAAGGCCGTCGGCGAGTCCTGTCGCATTCCCTTGCAGTACTATCACAACAACATGACCGGCACCAATGTCCTGCTAGAGGCTATGGCAGACAACAATGTCTTCAAGTTTGTGTACAGCTCCAGTGCCACGGTGTACGGCGAGCCTAAATTCCTGCCCGTGACGGAGGAGCATCCCACAGGGAATTGCACATCGCCTTATGGAAAGACCAAATATTTTACAGAGGAGATTCTCAAGGATCTGTGCAAGTCAGATAAGGTGAGTGGAAGGATTACCCCCAAATATAATTTTTTAATAAATAAATTAACTTATTTAGCGCTGGGCTGTGGTCTCCCTGCGCTACTTCAACCCGGTGGGCGCCCACATCAGCGGTCGTATTGGCGAGGATCCCAATGGCGAGCCCAACAACCTGATGCCCTACATTGCCCAGGTGGCTGTGGGTCGTCGCGCCAGCCTGAGTGTCTATGGCAGTGACTTTCCCACCAAAGATGGAACCGGCGTGCGTGACTATATCCACATTGTGGACCTGGCCGAGGGTCATTTGAAGGCACTGGACAAGCTGCGCAACATAGCCGAGACGGGCTTCTTTGCCTATAATCTGGGCACTGGCGTGGGCTATTCTGTGCTGGACATGGTGAAGGCTTTCGAGAAGGCCTCCGGCAAGAAGGTGACCTATGCGTTAGTGGATCGTCGTTCTGGAGATGTGGCCACCTGCTTTGCGGACGCCAAGCTGGCCGAGGAGAAGCTGGGCTGGAAGGCTGTCCGAGGCATTGACAAGATGTGCGAGGATACGTGGCGCTGGCAGAGCCAGAATCCTAATGGATATGCCAACAAGTAGCTTGCCTTCGTTCCTGCTCCCTGCTAGTTCCTCCCAGCCTTGTCTGTTGTGTGTATATTTCTTCTTTCCGAATTCCATTTAGTAATCAATATAATATTTTCAATGTGTGTTAGTGTGTGTATGTAAATCCAAAGTACTTTGTAATTAAAAAAAGGCTTTCCGCTGTCGTCATGTAAGTTTTTGTTGCTCATTTACTGTGGTTGCCGGCTGCTAGCATCATTACTAAACGCAAAAGCGTAATTAAGGTCAAAGTCAAGGTGGGCTGAGGCGTCATAACTAGAGGGATTTCAATTCAAACAACTATTAAGCTAGGGAATTTCTAATCTAGAGTAGATTTACACAATAAACAATTAAATTTCCTGCTTCATAGATTAATATTAAGGGGGAAACACTGCATTTTTTGAAATATACTTAAAATTGCATTAGTTTATTCAATTTATTTAATGAAACACATATTCAGTACTTTTACTTAACGAGTATTTTATGAGCTCAATTAATTCGTTTACAAAAGCTTATGCTCAAAATCAGTATCAAAGCGAATACAGATATCAAATGATTCATAAAACTAGACATATTTAATTAAGACACCGAAAAACGCAATCTAACATTTAAAAAAACTCAATTGTAAAACTTAGCTGATGCCCCTTTTAGCGCATCTTTTCATTGTATCTGCACAGTAAGCGGCATTTATCACAAGTATGTACTATGAATGTATTGTATTTGTTTGTCTTAACAACTTTGCGTTCGTTTTTGGAATGGTCTCTGCACATGTTTTGTATATATAAAAGTACAAAATTGTTTATATTCGGTATTTGGCAATCGGTTCTCTCTGTTTTGTTCTCGTTCAACAACTGATGAGGCAAAGAAATTGAATTCAACAAGAAGCATTGCTAGGTGGCTACATGTATAGTATGTCTCTGTGCGCGATATGCATAAGTTATGAATATATATATGCTATATATGGTATATCTAAGTATGTGGATAGGTTGCAAGTGGGGCGAGGAAGAGATCCTTGGCCAAGAGTGGCGTTGAAGTGGTTTAGTTTAGATGCCGCTGCAAATACTGCTAGAGTAGCACTGGAGACCCGCTCCAAGGGAATCCACCTATGTCGAGGTAACACCCTTGCGGGCCACTAGCATATTGAGTATCGGGTTTTTCCGTATGTAGCTCACGGCCTTTTTATGGGTGACCATGGTGAAGTCGTAGCCATTGCACTGGAGGATCTTGTCGTGGATCCGGAGGCCGGCACGGGCGGCGGGACTGCCCTCGTGCACCTCGGTCACATAGATGCCCTGGTTTGACATGGGAAATTTAGATATATTTTAATATTATTGGAATTAATGTTAAAAGTTTGAGAGAAAAAATCAAACTGGAGGGGAACTTATAAAGTTAAAAAGGGATTTAAATTGAAAACATAGATAAATTATAATATTTTTAAGTATTATAAATTATTATTATTAAAAAGAAAGTATACATTTTGAGGAAAATCATTATTAAATTAATTGTTTCCATATTTTTCGATTGTTTCTGCGCTCAATGATACCTTTTATAAAGAATGTATAATATTAAAATAATTTTTAAAGGGGATTATGACAGTTTTTCACTCAAATAAAATCAATTTTTGTGTGTTCTGCCCTTCTAAAAATCATAAAAAATATTAGTTTACGAAAAATTCCAACAAAAAATTAAAAATTCCCTTTTTGAATGATTTTTTCTCTTAGTGCATCATATCTAGGATCTCTTCTCACATAATCCGTGTAACCCTGTGGACTCTTTTTATAGTCCTGATCGATTCCACCGCCGATTTTGAAGCCACACTTCAGGATCTCCCGGCCTTCCTGATCGTAGTCCTTCTCCTTGTGCAGCGTGATGGGAATCTACAGTTCAGGTAACAACAAAAAACAGGTAAATCTATGCTCAAATATGAAAGTTTTTTTTTTTGCTCCAGCGACCCAATTCCACCAATACACACACATAAGCGCCGCGCTGGAGTCTGTACGGTGGAACGCCTTCATTCATAACTTACGCTCAAGCACTCCATCGCCGTGCCGGCCTGGTGCTGAAATGCCATCTTCGCCATGTCTGCAGGTGTTTTTATTTACTTTAAATTGTTAAATTAAGTGCGTTTAGTGGTTTATTGTTTCTAGTAAAAAATCTCGGTGTTCGCCCACAACAAATTCTGCTTCTTCTTCGCTGCAGGTTGTTAACTTTGCTGAATAGGAAAGGTGGGAAACTGTGATCAAGCGTAATAGTGTTGTAAACTACGAAAAATTTTTAAAAAACAAACATCTGTAGCAAAGACAGGGGCTTACACAAAAGGGGATCGTTGGATTTAAAATTAAAATAATTAAAAAACCAAAACAATTTATTTTGTTGGCAATGTTTTAGTTTTTATTCAAATTATATTACATTTCTAGTGTCTATGAAACCTAAGACCTTCGCATGGCCAGCATTGTGTTAATCTCCCAGATGATTATTCGGGTCCTGTCAATAATCTCGCGCAGCTGCCGGTTCTTGAGCTTAACCGTCTCTATGAGCTCGTGGTTTTCCTGCAGGACCTTCCGGTACTCATCACACTGTGAGGGCTCGATCCTTGGTTCCGGCTCGTCCCGGTAGGGAATCAGGCTCTCCGCACTCATATAATCCATGCCAGCGTCGTTGCACTTCTCGTAAATGATGCGGACTCGCTTGAAGAGCAGCCGGATAGTGCGGAAGTACTCCTGAACTTTCTTTTCCGTGTTATTATCCCGATGCGACGTGGGCTGGATGTTCTTCAGGGCGGAGAAGACCTCCTGGAAGCGCGAGGCAATGTCCTGGACCGTCTCCTGACCAAGACGCGACAGCTGAACTATGTTAATCTCCTTGTGTGGATTCTGCTGGGAGATGGCCAGCATATTGTTGTTTCCTCCAGACCCACCGGCGGCGATGCCGGGTCCTGGGTTGAGTTGCTGCTGCTGCTGTTGTTGTTGTTGCTGCTGTTGGGGAATATTTTGCTGGGGAAGACCCTGCGGCTGCTGTTGTTGCTGAGAGGCAATGCCGCCTCCCATGCCCACGCCGCCGCCCATTCCAACGACTCCAACGCCGACTCCCTGCTGCGGTCCCATCATCTGCTGCTGCATCATCTGTTGCTGCTGCTGCTGCATCTGATGCTGGGGTGACATGCCGGGCATTAGACCGCCGGGGCCTCCGCCTTGGGAATTCATCTGCATGCCGCCTGGAACGCCGCCCATCATGCCCATTTGTTGCTGCTGCTGGTGCTGCGGCGACATGTGCATTTGCTGCATGTTCCCATGCTGCATGCCAAAGCCGCCCATGGGCATCATGTTGGGGCCACCGCCGGCTCCTCCTGGGCCCACTGGTCCCTGGTTGCCTTGGTTTTGTCCGTATTTCCACATCTTTCGCTTTGAAAACAAACAAAAATTGCAATATAACTGCAGGTGTTTTGCAACACTGAATCAGGTAGAGGTAGAGTTGCCAGGAAGCAATCAAGAGAAACAGCTGAGAGCCGATTGTTGTAGTCGATAACACTATAAAGCTTTTCAACACTGGCAAAAGACCGCAACATTTTTGCACGGAGGTTTCTTCATTTCTTTATGATTTCAAAAAGAATTAATGGCACGTGACGAAGACAATGGTTTTGGAGAATGGGTAAACCTTTTAATAAAGTATGTAATACGCATCTGAAATAACCGAAAACCTTTCCTTTAGGGCGGCTACTTCGAAGCCAAAAAGTCCAAATTGGAGGAGCAATTTGCTGCCGCCAGCGATCCATTTCGCAAGTCTGACTTATTTCAGGGAATCTCGATTTTTGTGAATGGCCGAACCGATCCTTCGGCGGATGAGCTGAAGCGCATCATGATGGTGCACGGTGGAACCTATCATCACTACGAACGGTCGCACACCACATACACAATAGCCTCCACTTTGCCGGACGTGAAGGTGCGGAACATGAATCTGAGCAAGTTCATTAGCGCCAAGTGGGTGGTGGACTGTCTGGCGCAGAATAAGATTGTCGACTACAAGCCCTATTTGCTGTTCACCAACCAGAAAACCTCACAGCCGAGAATCAACTTTGCAAATGTTAAAAATCGCAGTTTAAAGGAGAGCAAAATGGAGGTAGATGCACCGGCAGAGCCACCGGCAGAGTTACCAGCAGACAAGATGGAAATTGATCTGGCTGGGATTCTAGGAGAGCTGCAGCAGGCTGTGGTTACCTCTCCGGAGAAAAAAGCCGAGACCAGCAGTTTGTCCGAGACCAATCAGTCCATCAACAATCTGTCCAGCACATCATCGAACTCGAATCATGCACGCACCGCCGCTGATCCTCGTTTCCTTTCTGAATTCTACAAGAACTCCCGGCTGCACCACATCGCCACTTTGGGAGCTGGCTTCAAGCAGTATGTCTGCGAGCTGCGACAGGCCAATGCCGGCAAAGACTTTCCCATGCGGGAGGCACTGAAAAATCTAAAGGAAGCCACCGAAATCTCTGGATTTCGGTATGTAATGCACATTGATATGGACTGCTTTTTCGTTTCCGTGGGTCTGCGGTCTCATCCGGAGCTCCGCGGCCTGCCTGTGGCGGTGACCCACTCCAAGGGCGGCAGTGCAGCAGCCGATGTGCCTGTGCATCCGCAGGCGGACAGACAGGTGGAGCAGGAGCTGTTTGCCCAGCGCTTCGAGCATCGCCTGCACGACGACAACAAGGTGGACAAGGTGCGTTCTGGCTTTGATAAGAAAATGTCACTCTCGGAGATTGCCTCCTGCAGCTACGAGGCTCGGGAGAAGGGCATTCGCAATGGCATGTTTGTGGGACAAGCTTTAAAGCTCTGCCCGGAGCTGAAGACGATTCCCTACGACTTTGATGGCTACAGGGAGGTGGCCTTCATGCTGTACAATACGGTGGCCCAGTACACCTTGAATATTGAGGCTGTGAGCTGTGACGAGATGTTTGTGGAGCTGACCGATATGGTGGATGAACTGAAAGTGGATGTGATGGCTTTTGTGGAGCACCTCAGGCAGGAGGTTCGCACCAAGACTGGATGTCCCTGCTCGGCGGGAGTGGGACCCAATAAGTAGGTGGAAACTAGCATTTAAGCTGTGATTATTCTTAATCTTATTCTTAGGTTACTGGCCCGCCTGGCCACCAAAGAGGCCAAGCCGAATGGCCAGCACTTGCTGACATCTAATCAGAATATCCTGGCCTACATGGCCCCCATGGCCTTGGAAACTCTGCCTGGAGTGGGCAGCAGTATGAGCCACAAACTCAAGCAGGCTGGCCTGAACAACTGCGGCGATGTGCAGCAAACGTCGCTGGCGAGGCTGGATATGCTCTTGGGCAAAAAGTTGGCACTGAATTTACACAACAACTGTCGGGGCATCGATCCACGTCCCTTGGTTTATGAGCAGGTTCGGGAAATCAAGGATTACTTTACCTTTGGAGCGATTGATATTAATAATTTTCTTTTGTTTTTCAGGCTCGCAAAACCGTTTCTGCGGAAATGAACTTTGGCATTCGCTTTACTAAGGCTATCGAGTGCGAGCAATTCCTGCGCCAGCTCAGCGATGAGGTCACCAAACGTCTGACTGAGGTCAAGCGTAAGACCAAGTCCATCAATCTAAAGATTATGGTCCGCGCTGCCGAAGCGCCCGTGGAAACCTCCAAGTACATGGGCCACGGCGTTTGCGATATTGTCAACAAGTCTTCGAACCTCAAGCATGCCACCGATGATGTCAATGTGATTACCTCTCTCGTCCTCAACCTGATGAAGGAAGCTGATCTGCCTTTCCACGAGCTGCGCGGACTTGGCATACATCTCACTAAGCTCGAGGATGCCGGTGAAGTGAGAAAGGATAATGTTCTCAAGCAAATGTTTATTAAAATCACCGAGAAGAGGACACGTTACCCGCTTAAGCCTCCAAAGGAACAGCCAGTGGAGAAAGTAGCCGAGGTTAAAGCCAAGATCAAGCCCAGGAATGTGTTGAGCATGTTAAATGCAGCAGCAGAGGTCCAAAAACCAATGATCAGGGAACAACCAAAGAGTTCTGAGTGTGAAGGTGTGCAGCCAGAACTGAAGTTTACTGATGTGGGACCACGTGAAATCGATCCGGATTTTCTGGCGCATATGCCGGAGGAAATACGATGTGAGCTGCTCAAAAATCAGAATGAATTCTTACTCATGGAGAAGAAAAATGATGACCCTGCTAGGAAATCATTAAGCCCAGCTTTCTCAACCACTCCATCGGATGAGGAGATACCGCCGCCTCCACCTTTTATTGTAAGAAGCTCATTAGGACAAACTAGTCCCCTTAATGCCAGCGATCTTCGCCCCTCCACTTCCCGTGCTGGCCTGGCTCGCTTGCAGCAGCGAGCAGCTGCCCGAAAGGAGTACGAAAACGACAGTCGCTCCGACGAAAACGACTGTCGCTCCGACCAGATTGTGGCGGACTACGTCAAGGAGCTGCCCAAGTATACGCATCCTGCATTACTGGAGTACATCAACAGGTCCCCGGATGAGGTGCCCACAAGCGGCAAACCTCCCGCTATTCCCTCTCCCAAGGTAGAGGTGCCCTCCAACATGCTGGAGGGAGATTACAAGAGCATGCTTAACGTATGGATCAGCAACGAGGAGGTGCCGCTGCCAGCGGACGTAGAAATGATTTACAAGCAGATCTGCAGTCTGGTGAGAGCTGAGAAATTTAACCTGATGTACGATGTGATGAGACACTTGTGCCGGTATTTATTATTATTATTTGTTGTACTATATTGTGTCAACCTAATTTGCTATTCCCTTTGATGCAGCCTCATCAATGCCAAACGCGGAGGCTCCTGTCGTTGGCACATGGCCTACAATCACATCGAGTTTAATATCCAGGACCTTATGATGGAGATGCAGGGTTACCAAATGTGCTTGATCGAGAATATTCGCTGCGCCAAGTGCAGTGTGTACTAATTCAGACATTAAATGTTATTTGAAAGGAAATGTGATACATTGTTAAATGGCAGGAGATTAGAAACAGTTCCTTAAAGTTAATTTAAATAATAAAATATATGATTTTCTAACCGAAAATATTGAATGAAATAAAATTAATTGATATTTTATGATTAAGGTTTAAAGAAGTTTGAAAATTCCAAAAGAGTGCCTTATAGAATGAATAAAATTATTATTATTACCCGTATTTCTAAGACAGAAATTTAACCAAATAAAGCTTTAAATGCATTAAAAATATATTGGTATACTTTAATCAAATTTTAATTTTAATTTAAACAAAGAAATTTAATTTAACCGGTACATTTTAATTTTAATATTATATTTAATTTGAGTTTTCGTAATTAAGAACTGAAAAATACTTTAATAAAACCGAAATATTTTAATTTTAATTTATAGAGACTATAAGTTACATTAATTTAAGCGTCAAATTGGGTTTAAAAATATGAAAATACGGTAATTTATATTAATTTAACCATTAAATATTAGTTTAAAAAGACAACAAGTCCCACCATATAAAACCCAAAAAATTGAAAGTAAATTCGTAATGCCTAAATAGTCCGCTAGATGGCTTTGCACAAAGTAATCCTCCCTCTGCTTTATTTAATATAGTTTTTCTAAATAAAAACAAAAAAATACACTAATATAACCGCATTTAATTTTAAAAAATATATATGTATATATATGTATATATATTTCAAGTAAAGTTTTTTTTTTAACAATAATTTCTAGTAAAAATATGAATTAAATTATAAATAATTACTGTCTATTTTCAGACAATACCATCGCCTTTCAGGATGGAAAAAAAGGGGCCACCAGAGTCATTTACAACTCCAGATGTGCGCACAGGTAGCAATTAATGTTGTAAAAGCTGTAAATAATGTGGGGCTATTGCTGCTGTTGCTGCTGCGACGATGGCGTTGATAACTTCATACGTTAAAGGGCAGAGCCCCTACATCTTGGCGGTGGCTCTTTCCCAGCTCCCAGATACACAAAGAGATCGGGCGGTGCGGCGGCGTCGGAGGAGATATGGGCAAAGCCGGGCCACTCAAGACAAATAGGCCAGGCGGGCACAACACCTGGCGGAACTGGCAAGTCATAATTTGCACTTTAATGAAAGCGGCATCGAATCGAATCCGACGCTCGAACAGGTTAGTGTTGCACAGTTCTCTAAACTCTGAAGTCACTGCAGTTAATCGCTGCGACGTCGCCGGAGCGGCTGTAATATGTAATTGATTCGCATGCCTACCCAGTCGCTCGCTCCCAGTCCCAGCATCATTCCCAATCCCAGCTCCAATCCGTGCCCATCCCATCCTCAGGCCCCATGCCAAACCATAACAATTACAGTGCCATTTGCCAGGAAGCCAGAGATGGCAAATATCTGGTTGAGGTTTATCTAGGAATATATTAAGGGTTTATTCTTAATATTTATATTTTTTATAATAATTTTTTTGACATATCAAATATTAAAAATATCATAACTAAGCCAAAAGAGCATCAAATTCAATTCGGAAAGCTTTTTTATGCAAGTTTTTTCTAGGTTAACAAATCTGAGTAATTAATTTAATTTTTCAAGAAATCGCATTTTTTGCCAATTTCTGAAAAATTAAAAAAAAAATGTTTTTTTTCAGGACATGGCTAGAAAGATGCGCCTATTAATGCTGATCAAGAATATATATGATTTATAGGGTCGGAAATGACCGCTTCTATAAATAAAATTTTAATACCCTTCCAGAAAACCGGAAATAATCCAATTTTTGGTACAACTCAAAGTTTAAAAATGTTATAACAGCCAAAAAAGCATCAAATTCAATTCATTTATAGATTAATAAATCTGCATACTACATTTTAAACTTAAATACATAAAAAATATTGACAATTTTTGACGATTTTAATGATGATCAAGAATATATATGATTTATAGGATCGGAAATGACTCCTTCACTGCTTCAATAGATTCTAAGTAAAATTATTAAACCCTGCAAGGCTATGCCTTTTTATTATGAGCTTCAATATAATCTATTAATATTTATTTTTACAATTTTATATATTATATTATTTGTGTTATTTTTAAACCTCGACTTCTTCCCATCACTGAAGGCCACCCCACTTGTCTTGGCAGCTGAGTCTGAAGCTGGAGCAGATGTTTGTCCGGTAATTAAAAATAGTCAAGCTGCATTTCTGGCTCTTCCAGCATCCGGTGGCGGTGGCCATGTGGCTGGTGTCTCTCTGGCCTCTCTGTGGGCTGGGCTGGGCTGGGCTAGGAGCTCTACCCTGGCACCGAGTGGGGATTTACATGAGCTACGCTTTGTCTGATTTAATTATGTGCGCAAAAGGCGTCGTTGTTTCATAAATTTTATGCATCCTGTCGTCGGGGAACTCGGTAGCTGCAACATGCTTGTTGTTCTCCCTGCTCCCAGCTCAGCACTGCTCTGGCCTGGTCTGCTCCATCATGGCGATGAAGTCAAGTAATCTGGAAAAGACCGCCGCTCCCCGGCCAGATGCAAATGTTGTCGGGTTTTGATAGACTTGTTGGCTGCCAACGTGATTTGTCAACGACTCCAAGGAGGCTGGGAAGTCGGCCATTAAAAGTTAACCGCAGTAAATGAGTTCTTGTGGGTAATTTTTTTTATTTTTTTTATCGTTTTTTTAAAGGTGAAAAATTATAATTTTTAAGTAAGTAAATATGGAAAATCTCAGAGAAAACCTAGATAGTTTTCAGGAAAGATTTTATGGGTTTGTCAGCTACGTCAAGTCAGTATCTTCCATCGGGGATTTGACGGGCAAGTGTGAGTACCTTTCAGGCACTACTTGTGGCCACTTGTGGGCCCCTCGGCTAGAGGAGACCCAGCGTGTTGCCAAGATTATTCCCACGCTCGAGGAACTCAAATAAAACTCGACGACGACTGAACAACCAGTAGCTGGCGGAGCAGCTGGAAACTGTCAACATTATCGGACGTGACTGGCTGCGACAAGATCACTGCCATAGAGAGCTATATACTTCGTCTGAAACCTAGCCCTGTGCCGAAAACGGAAAACGGAATCATTGGCCGCCACATGTAAATATGCACACACACACACTGCATGGAGTGGTAGAGTCTTTGGAGGATTTGCGGCTCAGATGCTGATAATACCTGTGGTTTTTCCTTAAGTTTTTTTTCTTTCCAGCTGCTACCAAATAAGCCCAGGCAGACGATTCGGATTTAGCCGCCAAAGCGGCCATCGGAGGCTGTGCCTATGCAAAACTTCTAGCCAATTAACTTGGCCGGCGGCAGAGGAGAGCCACAGAGAGCGAGAGAGACCGTTCCTGGTGCTGTGCCTTATGATTAGAATCGTCGACAGCAGCAGCCGCCAAACGGGGCAACAGCAACCGCAGCAGCAACTGCAACATCAGCACCAGCAGCCGCAGCCGCAGCAACATCAACCGCAAGCAACCAAAGCTAATGAACCATGTTGCCGCTGATGAACCCAAACTGATTAATGATCCCGGGCTGGAAGGGGTGGAGGCAGGCACAGCCACTCCGAAATCCGATGAGGTTACACTCCTGAAACCAGCCTCTGCCCAAGCCCGATCCCTGAGGCCCAGCTAACAACTTAACTAGTTCAATGGTGGGCTAAGGGTTACCCAAGCAGAGAGAGAAATTACAAAGAGTATTTTCCTTACACTTTATACGAAGAAAATTACCTTATACCTCTTCTTATTATAAACTAAAAACCAGATTTAGCTAGTTTAACCATCCCTTTCTCCCTGTGCATCCTGCTTAAGTCCAGTCAATTTTCGGGGGCCAGCTGAGTAAGGAGCTGACAAAAGCCGGCAATGTCCAATGCCCAATGGCCATGGCCGAAACAAAGGCCGCGCAGGCGCACCTGAGAATGTTGATAGCCCCCATGGAGTCGTCGTAGGAGTGGGAGTCGTAGCTTGAAGTTTGCAGCAGCCCAAGGAGAGGGAGAGAGGGAGAACCAGCTCAAGTCCAAGTGCAAGTCGTTTTTTATGCCACTCAACCACCGGCGACAACAGCAGCAACAACAAGGGATTCAAGTCGGATTGGAGCCGCGGACCTGGTGGAGCGTTGGCTCGAACTCAAGCCCTTTATCACATGCGCACATCATTTACTTGAAGCAGACGAGGACGAGGACGCAGCGCACTTCAGCAATTGCCTTTAAAGTGTTTGCGTCGTGACAAAATCAATGTTGGCCGTCTGCTGTTGCTCCTGCCATGTTGCTGTTGCTGCTGCTGCTGCTGGGATGCTGGGTTGCTGCAGACGCAGCTGAAGCCCTGACAGCCTCCTCAGTGGACAGTGATTCATGGTTTATTAAGCGCATTATGCCGCAGGATACTTTGAAGTTGCCACGGAGCAGGAGGAGCAGCAAGAGGTACAGCGACAACGAGTTGCACGTGTTTGGAGGCCCTTAAAAATGCGGCAATTGTTGGCTGGACCCTGGACGATGGCATTGGCAATGAACACTTGGTCTTGGAGCTGATGCTGTGTTGGATTCTAGGTAGGCAGTGCTGTTAAGTTGTCCTTTTTAAAAAGAGATTTGTTGTGTGTTATTTAGCGGGTTTCTTAAATTTTAAATCTTGTAACTAATGCCTTAAAAAATACTTCAAATTTTAAAGAGAGGTTATTTTATTTTTTCTTTATAAATTATAATATATTTATAACTTTTCCCATATTTATTTATATTTTTGATCCAATGTGTTCTTTAAATAAATCTTTTGACACCTCTAATTCTATGTGGCTGCCGTTTCTGAGGCCTTTGCTGGGCCAGCAATTGATTACTTAACATGTTTTATGCGTTCGGCAAGTTATGTGGCGACTGCCGCGTTAATTCGCCTCTTTGGCCTTGGCCGGAGACGAAGCCTCTTCCCAACCAAGCCAACTCCTAACCAAGTAACGCCTGCGTCCAAACAAATTGCCGCTCGGCAGGCGCTGGCCGTAAATCAGCTCAGCAGTCAAAACACATCAGCGGCATCAATGGCCAGCCACTCTACTCTTGGCCAGAGTGTGCTTTTGAGCTTCCCAGGCTCTCCACTTGGTTTCAAGTCCTCAATCCCTCCGCTGCCCCTGAGACACCCACGTGAGGCGATACCAATTTCCAAGGAGGCGGGTTCAAAAAACACCCCAGACATTAGGCCAGGCAATAAAAGAATTAGAGGTGATGGCGTGAAATTAAGAAACTATATTTTCAAACATTAAAATTTAATTGAATTAAAGAAATTAAACTAAATATTTAGATTTTTCTTTAAATAAAAAGAGGAGAAATACTTAGAAAGGTAGATAACATGAAATATTTATAATAATAAAAAGTTTTCCATAGACAAAATTGATTTCTAAACACTTTACATAAGACATTCGACTAATTCTCTTCATTAAAATCCCACAATTTAGTCATAATTCGCTAATAGCTCAATTTCCAAGCTCGTGTCACGCGACAAACACTCGAGGTGTGAGCCTACACGGCGTATGCGCAACGTTTTGGCTCGCATGCGCAATTGGAATTAATTATGCGCCCCGTAAACAAATACAAAACGAATGGAAATTGAGTGCGAGATGAATTGCCAGACGGAGATGCTGGCGGGCGATAAAGGAATATAAACGTGGCTCTGATTTATGCTCGTTGTTGCTGTTGTTTGTTGTTTTTTCATTGGTTTTTTTGCTGCTGCTGCTGCTAAAGCTGCACATACTCCTTCCTGCTGCAGTTGCTGGCATTACGTATGCCAAAAATATGCAAATTGGCAATTGGAAGTGTGAACACAGCCAATATATATATGTATAGGTACGTGCACTTGCCATTAGAATGCCGCCGCCGCCGCCGCCGCCGCCAATCGAAGCGTCAGAAATAAATTACAAAATCGTGTAAAGTGCAAACTGGACTCGGACATGGATGCTGTTGCGGTGGTTTCTTTTCTGCCGTGCATTTTGTCTTTTGACGTTTCGCCTGGTTCTCTAATCGCCTTTATGGCCACATAAATCTTGGCTAAAATTTGCCGTTGCCCGCCAATGGATTTCCTTTATTTATTTATATGTTTTTTTTTGTGCTATTCAGCTTGGGTTTTTATTTGCTTTTTGATCTGCAAACTGGTCCATGCTTTGATTTATTTCAGCCCCTCTGCGACGGGCTCAGCGATAACGATAGCAGAATGCTGCGCGCTTTCACGCATTTTTAATTACTCGCCGGGGAGAGATATATTTTCGATGGGAATCGAGAGATACGCCATGTCGTGTGCAGCCGGCCAGTTGTAATTGAGTCGCCCGGCATTGCCTGGGAAATATGCTAAGCATGAGACACCGCCCCTGATGTCAGAGGGGGAGGGGTTTACCCTGCAGGTGGGGTGGGTCTAAGGGGGGGGCTTGGGCGCCCCCAGCTGTTGTTGATGGCAGCTGACAGGTGCAATTGCAACCATTCCAAGAGTTCTGCTAGCTCCCGACATTAATCGCAGCATTACATCAGCTGCGGTTACGAATGCTAATAATTACATTAAGTATTTAGAGACTTATAAAATTCGTTTCGGTTACTTGGGGAGTTAGCTGAATAGGTTATTCAAATTTTAAAATTAATACCACTAAAGCTTGAGGTATTTTTATCAATTATTGATTATTTCCGGTTATCTCAAAGTGCTTACGATTGAATATATATATTTTAAGAAAATTCTACATACCTATTTATAAAAGTTTTAGTTATCCTAAACTTAAAATATATTCGAAATTTACAAATTTACAATAATTTCCTTCTCTAATTCCCAATTACATTTATTTAGCTTCCCATTAACCTTGCAAATTCCCATTAATCTAAATACACCCAGGCTCTCTCTAACAGGATATCCCCCACATCCATCACAGTTAACACTCCTGCTACCGTTGCAATTACGGTTATCCTCGATTTAAATCCACCTACAGCCATCGAGAAGCCATAGTCAGTTGTTGGTCGGCGGGGGCACAATCACGGCAACATTTAGTCATTCCGAACGCTACATAAACTGACAGTCTATTTGTTTTATGTCAGGCAGCGGCCGTTGCCATTTGCTGCTCGAGATTGCAGCAGCAGCAGCAACTGCAGCAGCCACAGCAACTGCAGCAGCAACAACTGTTGCCGTTGACACGCCTGCAATTGCTGCGATATGAATCACAGCGAGTCAAGTCAGCGGAGTCTCGGTCGGCCGAATGAGTAGCATTATCTAGATAAATAATTATTCAACTTAAATCGAAATCGTAATGAATTTTTCGTAATTCCTCCGCTTGGCTTTTGGCGGGAGTGTCAAAGTGACGGCGTTGCATTGTCAGTGGTTCGTTAGCAATATCTTGGGTATCCGCAGGCAGGCAACATGTTGCCTGCCGCATGTTGCCCGGCTTAATTGGACAGCGATACAAATCGGACTTTGCGAGGGTCCGAATCCCAATCCGTATCCGAATCCGAATCAAGCCAAAGCCACGCCCATCCAAAACACCTGCAACCGTTTACAAGACAGCAGCAACAGCAGCCGGAGTAGCCGCGACGACGATGGCAATTTGTCAAATTTCCGCAGCGAAATTGGAGCTGAAGCTAAAGCTAAAGCCGAAACTGGCCGTCTGGACTCACTTAACGCCCAGTCGGCGTTGCAATTATCCTTATTAGTTGTGGCATAAAACATCGTTCGCCTCGCCAAAGGGCGTACAGTGGGGTGTGCTTATGATGAACCATTACTCAGGCACCAAAATTCAAGTTCTGATTTAAAAATTTAAAAGAAAATAATATTTATATTGTTTAGAAATGTATTTTAAAAAATTATTAACTTCTTGTTAATTTTTTTAAAATTTAAAATGAACTGTTAAAGAAATATATATCGAAAACTATATTTAAATATTGGTATTTCTTTATTTAAAAATCTATCTTATCTAATATCTATCTAATATCTACCTAAAAATATATTTTAATATTGTTATTTCTTTTTTTTTAATAATTTTTGAATCTCCTAAGCTTCCCTCTTATCGATTTGAACCCATTTTCCTTATATTTTTCGCTGCCTTTTTGATTTTGGCTTAAGCGAGAGCTCTTAGCGCTTGTTTGCACTGATAAATGCGAAGAGCAGCGCGGCCTTAACAGCTTTAACAGCCGCCAGTTGGGTCCAGAATACGCCTAATTACACGGCTCGAGTGTTGGCCGCTTCCTGGAAGGAAGGCCTCTCTCCCTTTCCACTTGGCCAATTTCACACCAATTCCCGAAGTCACGGCGATCGAGGGTAGCCACCGCCTTTGGCCGCTAAGTGTCCGCCGAGTTGCGCTTTAAGTTTATGTTCTTTTCACTTTTATGGGCTGGCGGGGGCCCATCATTAGCCGCCAGACTTGGGCAGGGACATGATCTTAGGGACCTTGGTCCTTGGATAAATAGTGGTGGCAGTCTTGGGCCATTTTGTTTTAGCTTTAGTTTCTTACATATAATAAATATAAATAATATTTAAATGGAGTTTCTTTTTGGTATTAAATCTTCTTAATATTTTCCTTGATTTTTTGAACTCCTTTTAAAAATAGGCTACTGGCATCACTGATCTGACTCCGGATTGCGGTCTCATCAATTGCTTGGTCACTGCAATTATGGAATCGCTGATCACAGATCGCCAAACAGCCTTCGCTTCCTTTAGTTTTTTTGTACCAACAGCAACAGCATTGTATTGTGAGGCATTTATGGCGCCGCATACGCTGGCAATTAAACAATTCGCAGCAACAATGCCAAGTCCGAGCTGGGTCCAAACTGAATTGGCCAAATTAAGCGCGATTCGTTGACCAATTTTGGTCAACGAAATCGTAACAAGTTGTAAGTTGCGATAAGAACTCTGATGCCATTGTTGCTGCTGCTGTGCCAAACATGTTGCTGCTGCTGCTGCTGCTGCTGCTGTGTTGCTGCTGTTGGCATTGTTGTCGCCGCCGCTTGTTCATTGACTTTGGCTCTGTGCTCCCCGTGTAATTATGGACATTATTATTATTGCTCTCGGCTCACAGCTGAATTTACATGCTGCTGCTGCTGGTGCTGCGGCGCCAGCCAGGTCGATTAGCAATCGGGGAGGCGGTTCCACACACAAACGGGCTACCGAATATGTGTATATCCAATTATAGTATAGAGCACACACAGAGGCAAGGAGATCAGGTGATGCTGGTGTGCCGCCTTTATGATCGACACCTGTACCAAGTCCGGTGGATAAGGCAGCATTAAGCATTGGGGAATCGCTGCCAATTAGACTTGATTGCTGGATCAAGATTTCCAAGGGCTGGGATTTATGCGCAGTTCGGGAAATCCATAAAATATAATATGCTAAAACCTAATGAGGCACCTGGGAAAAATTCTTCTTTGATTAAAGAGTAATTTGTGTTCAGGGGGGAATAATAATTGAAGGTTCATTGGGGAGCTACAAATCGTGAAGAGCGGGAATACCTATTATTCTTTAATTTTGCCATGAAATCCTTGCTATCTGTTATTGTATATTCTTTAAATTAAATATAAACTCTTTCCCATTTGAGAAGAATCTTAATCTGAATGTTTTCCACTTTATTTAAAGACCAACCGTCACCAACTGGTCATGTTTTTTAAGGTGACTAAAGCCTGGGGCTAATTAATTTGCCATTGGTGTCCCATTAGCGTAATTGTCTGTCTCCCCTTTGACATTGCTGGCCATTCCGTATTCCAAACCGATCCCCGACAGCGGACAACCAGTTGGAAGCGAGTGGAGTGTCCAACCTTTAACTGCATTTTATGTGTCACCAACTCGCTGACGATAATTTGCATACATGTTGAGAGACGTGGCTCCGTGGAATTTGCTTCAAAAGATCACCGCCTCGGGGGCTGCGCCTTTCCTGGCGCCATTTCATTGAAATGGGCGTGCCATACATCGCCCACATCGAAGCCTAATGGCGCCCATCAGTCTGTGGGAACACCTGCAGCTGGCCCACGCGGGCCCGCATCGCCTCCTCTAGTCACTCCCACTCGGACTCCACAGCACTCTACAGCAACTCCACTCCCATCTGCAACAATGACCGGCTTAGGAAAGCACGCAACGATCGCCCAGACATCGCCATAAATGTTAGCGAACCAGAACATTATGCTCAGGCAGGTATTAGAGGTGCCTTACTAGTGACTAGAGGCTGCTACTTGCTTGAAAAATATATAAAAATAATATTTACATTTTTAGATAACAATTTCTCACTTTTAAAATATTTATTCCAGTATTTTATTAGATTTTCATCAAGCTTCTTTTATTATATTATAATAATTTCATATTTATTTCTATTTAATCCCAATCACAGTGACTGCAGAAGCAGCTGCTGCCATCACAGCTCAAAACCCAGTACAGCTGCAGTGCCTTAACCTGGGCTGAAAGAAAAGAGCCGTCCTCCTCCTTTGAGCAGGAGAAGGAGGTGTCTGTCTGGGGCTGGCCTGGGCTGGGATGTCGGCTTGTTTGCCTTAAAAAGGCAAGTCTGCGCCGTTGCCGCAGATCGCAGATGTCGCCAGTTGGGCCTGGAATCGCGGGAATCGAGGAGTTGGGCCTGGGAATCCAGACTGGTGTCCCTTTTGGAGGCAGCTGCGCTTGGAGCTGATGCTGGAGCCGAGCCTGGCCCACGCACTTGTCTAGCAGCCTGGCAAACAAAAGGCCGCACTGCAAACTCAATTTGCAGAGGGGCTTTGGTTAAAAAGTGTGGGGAAAAGGGTGGAACTCACAGCGTCTCCAGGGGCGTGGGCGGCGGCCAAGTCACGACTTGGTCAATCACTGGTCCGGGTTTGTTGCTCAGAAACCCAGAGATCCCAGAGCAAGCTGCCAAGAGTTTGGTTTTTTAAAGGAGTTGCCCTGGCTCGCAGAATTCCAACGGCACTTGAGAGATAAGTTTCAGCCAGAAGGTTTATTATGCACCACAGAAAAATTATTATTTAAAAAATGTAAATTAAATTACATTCTAGAATATTTTAAGATTTTTGTACATTGATTCCAAAGTGATTTGAAGGGGTTATTTCCTACCCGATCAATCATTTATTTTCTTTATTTGAATTTTAGTTATTATTTTTAATCATACCCAGTTTTTATTTATATATATTTTTAAGCATTTAAAAAAATCCTTAACATCCTTCCTTTGTCTGGTCTTTGTACCTCTTTTTTTGGTTTAAAAGAAAACTCAGCAGTTGGTCATAAAAATTAATTAAAAAAGGCTTCCATAGTTATTGACTTCATAATTTTGTGGTAATTCAATTAAAATTGATTTTGATTTACCCTTAATTAATATTCCAACCGGGGATTTTTGGGTGTAATCACTTTTTAATTTATGTTAAATGTTTTTCTCTGTGCAGGGAGGCAGACTCCAGGTCATCCCTCCCGTAGCAGATCCGCCATGCTGGGCGGCTCATTAAAGTTTCGCCTCATTTTCGGGACGCTGCAACGGATCGATCCATCGGCCGTCCCGGGCGCTATATCTTATCATAAAAAACGCAGTTGCTTCAACACCTGCGAGCAGCATCAAACACGCATTAGCACTCTGATGGAATTTCGCCTCATTTCGCTCCCCTTTTTCTTTTTTTTTTATATCGGCGGTGCCGCATAAATTTCAATCAGCCTTAATAAACTGCAAATATTTTATACGCCTTTTTGGTTTTTTGGGACAGCACAACAAAAAAAATATAAAAAATTGGTAACATGAAATTAAAATGAGGAAAGCGACGAACGGGAAAAATTGAGATGCAATCGATTGGCAGAGCCAGGAGGCGGAGAATAAAGAATTTTTAAATAATTTTTAATCACAGAATCTTTTTTGCAGAGAAGAGCACCAAACCGAACTGAACCAAACTTCTTGTCCAGCTTTTTTTCATTTATGGCTTATAGTTTATGGCTGATGCTGCTGCTCTGGTGCCTGGTCCACATAAAATTCAGTTTAAGTGACCATAAAAATCATCCAATAAGTTTGTTCAAATTTCGCTCTGCGCCTGCTGCCAGAGAATTTATTTATGTGCCTGCCACTCGATCTTGAAAAGTCCTCAAGTCATTGTGATTTCAATTTGAGTCTCCACAGCCCCGGGGCCTTCTCTGAAGCCGGAGAAGTCTCTGTCTGAGTGCGTTTGCGTGTTCCTCATCATTTGTTTGCAATGAAAATAACACCAGCATAAACAACCCCGGACCCAGACAGGGTCTACACACACAGGGCAACCGGGCAACCGGGCAACCAATTCCAAACCCAATCTCTGTCTCGATATTTTTGCCACCGTCAATGGCATTAAAATGCACAATACCCGCTGCGTTGGCACTGACCATGGCCATCTCCCTGGCCATTGATGTCCTTTCCACAGGCGCCACACCCTGCTGCGAGATCCACGATCGCGAGTGGGAGCCCCCGAACCGCATCTAAGTCATGTCAGAGCTTCGGGAACGACAGTTGCTTAATTGAATTTCTTAGCCTGTCGAAGGCTTGCGTGCCTCGCCTTAATTTTTAAGGGTTAGTATATCAGGAATACTCCTCATCTTGGCCATGAAGATGTAACAGTTCGATCGGAAATTGATGAACGGAATTGGGGTTTTAAATAAGGATAATGGAAAGATGAGTTTTGGACAAGAAAAATTATAAGTTAGGGTTTGAGAGTTGGAGAAAAAGAATTCGAATTCAATAAAGTAGCTTAAAATGCTATAAATAATTTATTAAGAATTTCCAAGTTATCAAGACCAAAATAATCATCAAAAACCCAAAGATAACCACTTTATTTACCCATAAAAAATCAGATTTAATTAAAATAAAAAAAGTAACCACTCCAAAATCAAGACCAGAGCGTGCCAGTTGTAATTTGAGCTGGCCTCAATTTTTTCGGCTACTGTTCCTCCGCATCTGCAGCAGCAGCTTCCGTTCTTTATGGCTACGATTGAGACATTATTGGGGCCTCTGCAGCTGTCACGCCAGTGCTCCAAACTGTGTCCTGGTTGGAGAATCCGGGTGCGAATCCAGGCTTAGATGGAGGCCTCTCGGATTACAGTCTATATCAGCTGGCTGATGGCTCAATTGGTAATCCGAGACACCAGGCTTTGCTGGTCTATGAGCAGTTTTCCCACTGCCACTGATCGACGGATTTGGCCAGGCCAATTAAAAAGTCATTAGGCGGTGGGCTAAGCTTGGCCAAAAGAGGGGGGCAACGGAGAAGCAGGATCAGGCGGAGCTGGAACCTTAATTGCCGGTTTGCCATAACCAAAATGACCGCAAGGCAAACCGAAAGGAGCTCCGGCCCGAAATCACTTTCAGCACGTGGAACGGCCCAAAATGATGGGCACTTGCATTAAACGAAATCGTTTAGCCGGGACTTCGGAGGATTAAGGGGGCCTGACCGGGCTTCGATGGCAATTAAATGCATCCCGAGGAGCGTCCATCCCAGTGCCATGTCCTAAATGTGTTCAATTTAAATTAACGATCGCAAAACGGAGACCAGTGTCTGTGCAGTTCCAGTTGCAGTTGCAAGTTGCACTGTTGCTCTGGCATTGCAATTAAGCAAAAGTTTTATTTAAATTGCCCGGCGCTGTCGAGGCGAAATTTTGGCGTGTTTATGGCCTGTAACTTCTGGCCAGAAGTCCCAACCCTATGCCAGTCCCTGTCTGACTTTCCTTTCCACTCGCACCGCTCACATGTGTTTGCTAATTTCTGCGTGCAATCCGAACATTAATTAAATCGAACATTTTCGCTATAAATTGTTTGCTTAATTGCCATTTAGGGGGACACTCGATCGTGGACACTGGACACTGGCTGCTAACTGCTGGCTGTTGGGCAACTGTGGCTGATCCTCGCATCCCAGCATCCCGGCCAGATTGGCGGCCCTCCGTTGGCAGTTGAATGCTGGCAGCCAAAGCCAAACAGTCGGCCAGCCATAAATAAATTAAAAGTCCCAGCAAAATGACAGCAACAAGATCAGGCAACATCAAGAACAAGAGCAGCAGTAAATACACGGAGAGAAAAGCTAAGAACAAAAGTAAACAACAAAATTGTAGAGTAATTATTATATTATGAATAATTTTATATATTTTTAGGGCAGGAAAAACATGTTCTTGACTCAATATCTTCTAAATTATTTTCTTTCGCCCCTTAAAAAATTATTTGTAGTATTTAACATTTTCCTTTAAATAATTTACAACTGCCCCTAATATTTATGATTTTAAAATATTCATAAATAAATTAAAAACATATTGATTTTAACAAGAAGCCCCAGTGGCCTAATGGAGAAGGCATCGGCCTCCTAAGCCGGGGATTGCGGGTTCGAGTCCCGCCTGGGGTCAAGGGAAGTACCTTTTTTACTTTATTTTACTGAAATTATTTATTTCAGTGTGCTCTATGGATCACCTACTATATACTCTGGGAGGTATATACTTTGTAACTGGATAAAAAGGCAAGAGGACCTCTAAGAAATCATGTTAAAGTTTCAAAATGCTTTCTTTTGAACGTTAATCAAATTCTTTGAATTGTTTAGCATTTTCCTTTAAACAATTAAAATCTTTCCCTGATTTTTTTTTTCTTTAAAAATCTTTTGAAACACATTAAAAACTATTTAATTTAAAATTAAAAGCTTGGTTATCCTTAATCAACAAGCCCTAGTGGCCTAATGGAGAAGGCATCGGCCTCCTAAGCCGGGGATTGCGGGTTCGAGTCCCGCCTGGGGTCAAGCAAACTACTTTTTTCTCCTTGCTAAATATTTTACTACATTTTTTCCAAAACTTATTTCCCGCAGTGTGCTCTCTGGATCAGCAGTTACATCGGGAGCATCAGCATATGGCCATTCGGATTATTAATGATGGCGGAAGCAAATGCGGTGCCTTTTGATAGTGAGTCCTTGTTGTTGTTATTGCTGCTGCTGTCCAAAATCCTGACAAGCCTTGTTGCAGTTGCAGTTGCTGTTTGAGGTTGTCGTTGCCATTGCAATTGCAATTTCAGATGTTGCCCGATGACAAACGCAACAGCAACATCTGCCCATCAGCAATACGAGCAGCATAGCCGACAATCAACTATGTATGTACATCCATCCTCCATCGACAATCGACGATTTTGCTACCCAAATTATAGTTAATGCCGTCCGTTGTTTAGCCAAAAGTTCAATACACGGAAATTCGAGACTCAAGTGCAGCTGGGCGCCTATTTTTTGTATTTTTCCCTCCTGTTTTTCTTTTATTTTCCAAGCCATGGGCGACGCATAACTTGGCACCAAGCTGGCAAATCGTTTTCACTACCAAATAAAGCATTCAATGCCCGCCAAACAAAAACCCAATCGTGCCCACAAATGTCTAGGCTGAATCTGGAATCGAGTCTGGGTCTGAGACTGTGTCTGAGTCTGAATCTGAATCTGAAACTGTGGTGCGTGGCAGTGATGGTAAAATGTCTTTATTTTGGGTTTAAATAAACCTTTATGGTTGGAAAATAATATTTAAATGTCTAAAAAAATATTTAGAAAGTTATTTTTAAATTATTTAACAAAGGTCAAAAGCTTGAACATCTTACAAAAATTATTTGAGAGTCTTAAAAACATTTTCCAATCCTTTTCAGCTACATTTTTGGGCTGAATGAATCACCTCTGATGCGTGGTCTTGTTATTGTTGCTCCAGCAGCTCCAGTTTGAATTCTCTTTATCCATTTGGATTGTTTTTTCTTCTTTTTTTTAGCCATGCCTTTGCATGTTGTTCAATTTCAATGGCGCCAAATCTTGGCCGTGGGTTGCAGACGCCAAGAAAGTTGCAGACGCAACGAAATCCTTGTCGAGTTCAATGTTGCTGTTGTTTGCTGGCCATTTAGGCCGCGGGCAGGCAAGCAGGCAGCCAAATAGCCAAATGGCCAGATAGTGGCAGTAGATAGCGGATATGTAGATATAGACAGCCAGATAGGAGTGGGCAGGAGGAATACTCAAAAGGAGTGTCTCAAGAGCCATGGTCAAGGGTAAATGAGATGCAGGGGCAATGCCATAGGATTTTTTTAAAGGTATAATTTTACTTTGCTTTGTACTTTTGCCAATGGGTAGCTGGGAATTTAATAAAACAAATGTTTACTGTTTAAGATGACTGGTTTTTACGAGCTCAACTAGAGCAGAAAGTGTCCAGATGTTTGCTTTTTATTTTCATTTTATATTGAATTTATTTTTCAAATATTTTTTTTTATTTAAAAACCAAAAACTCTGTAAGCTCTCCCCTGAATTTCCACCTCGTTTAACCAGATTGCAGGCCAATTTCAATTCAATTTAAATCCACTCCAACGCTAACGACAAGACAAATTTGTCTGAGTTAGTCTCAATTAGAGGGTTCGAACGGGCTTCGAGCCTCAAGCTTTGGCTTTGGCCATTTGCCAGGCAATCATTAAATCCAAAATCTTAAATCCGACGGATTCCCACACGGAGCAACAAAAGAGCTTTGAGTGCGTTTCCTGTTTCATTGGAATTATCTCTCTCCAGCGTTGAGATCCCAGCTCAAATTAGCCAAACAAATGCGAACGTGAGAACTTCAATTGAACTTTTGAAGAGTGTTAGACGAGGGTTTGATGGGACAATAGAATGGGTATCCTATCCATTCGGGTCTTGTCTAGATATATACCTTGGATCGCGGCCACTTTGCCCCACCTGCTGCCTGCCCCTGAAACTTTGCCACCTTTTGGCAGTCCTCCTTTGTCCTCCAGCGGCAGCTGCTGCTCCACATAAAAAAACTAAAGACTCACACAAGTAAATAATAAAATCAAATTACGTTTGCATTTATTTTGCAGCTGCGGTCATAAAAAAATCAATAAAAAAAATATACAAACCACATGTATGAATATTTTTATGTGCGTTTAATTGTGCGAGCTTGTAATTAAATATCAATTAAAAAATGGTCACCAAAGTTAAATGCAAATTCGGCACTGAACCAAAAAATGTTCATGAATTTGTAGATTAAACGAAAGACTTGGGAAACGAACTTTTTGGTAGAATATTTTTCTTATAAAAAGTGGTCACAAAATTACATATTAAATTCAAACTTCTTGCTTTACATAATTATTAAAAGCTTATTATTTAATTTAGAAATTACTCAAGTGTCTACATTTAGTGGCCCCTAATTGTATCTACCAATTAAATATCAATTAAAAATAAAACTTCAAATAAACAAATGCAAATCCGCACGCACTGCACCCAAAAAGAGACAAAAAAAGTAAACGCAAAACGAAAGACTTAAGACACAAACTTGAGTGCTAAGCTGCCGTTTCTGCATTTTGTGCGTGCTGTTCACCTTCGGACCCGCTCAGCATGTCGCACACATGTAAATGGTAAACGCTTAACGCAATTTATGGCGGCCGACAAACTTTATTAAATTTTGCGAATTTCATTTTCGTTTTTATTATGATTCTGTGTCTTTTTCGGCCGCCAGCCACAAGTTCAAGTCGTTTGTCATTCGCACACCCCGCCGCCATTGAAGGCGACGACTGCAGCTGTGTTGTGGCATTTGCATAAACGAATGCCCCTCTAAATGCCTTCTGACACATTTCGTTTGAGTTGCGGACGGTGACGGGGCGGGGTCGGGTTAATAATTAGAATCCGGCCTTTTAATTATGTGGAAAACGTCGGGTGAAACGCGAAACGAAACGAAACGACTTGAGTCGGTCAAGTGGTCGCATTAAAGCCACTAAATGTCTTGTGTAATTGCCCGGACCGATGTTCAATTAAACGGAATTGAGTCATTAAGCTGATACTGTTTGGCGTTGCCCACCAACGATCGCAATGCGGGCCCTCAAGGCTGCTCCTGGGGAATGTCGTAGCCTGAATTGGGTCAAGTTCTGGCGAGAAATTCACAGGTGTGCAAAATTTTTTAAGTTAAATTCAGTTACTGGTAAACTTAAAAAGATATTTCTTAATTTTTCTCTATTATTAGTTTCAAAAATAAAAAGATTATTGAAAAATTAAAAAAGAAATACAAGAAATAAATATTTCGTAGAGTGGTAAAACCTTTTACCTATATTTTTCCATTGAAAAAAATCCACCTTTAACTTCTCCTTTCAGTTAGTTCCCCTTTCCAGCTGAGTTGCATGCAAAATCAAAATAAATAAAAGGCCCATTGTCCGGCCCACGGAAAACTGTTTTTCCCATGACCTCGAAATCGGTTAATATCAGACTCTGGCTGACCACAAAAAACAAGAAAAAATATATTCAAAAAACAGGGAAAAATAAAGCAAAAAGTGGTAAAGAATTCAAATCACTTGCCTGCGACTGCGATGACGGCCAACTGTGACGACGTGACGTTGAAATTAAATTAACTAGACTAGAGAAGCGGCAGCCAGACGGAGGCTCCCAGCTCCAGCTCCCAGCTCCAGCCACTTGACCAAGACGTGTTTTCTCAACCGAAAAATAAAAAAACAAAAACCTGGCCATCACTTTTCGGCCATCTCCCCTGACTAATGCTAGCGAGTGTAAATTGTTTAACATTTAGGCAGCTTTAATTCACCGCCACGGCCATCATCATCGTCAGCGCCGTTGTCCGGGCAATTTGTTGGCCATAATGCCGGGCACAACTGCACCGCTTTCCAGCCAAGGCCCCAAGGCGACAATTTTGATTAAAATGCCATTTAGCCAGAGCCGAAGTCGAACATGGTCGGGGGCAGGTCTTTAATAAAGTAATCCGTGACTGCGCCAACTTAAGCCCTCTCTTCAGCTGACTGACTAATTGTGGCCAATTTGGAGGGGCAGGCCAGTGGATCCGTTGATGTAAAGATGCAAAGTAAATTAAGGATGTCAGAAAGAGGTAAGACTGCAAAATATGAAATATATGGTTTTAACACAATTTTAAATAATTAAAAAAAATAATTGCTTAGCCTACTAAAAGCTAAGGCTAAAAGAGTAATATTTAGCAAAGTTTAAATTTGGTTTTTTTATGTTGTAAAAAATATTTGAATGTAAATAAGAAAACAATCTTCTTTTTTATTCCTCTGTTGAATCAAAATTACTTTCAATATTTGACTTTTACTCCCTCATTTGCCTTGATTACTTCACAGTTATTGAACCCGTATCCAAGTCCAAGTACGCGTCCATTGCCAAGCTTGAACCTGGTCCCGGCACGTAGTCCACAGCTCCACGGGGTCCTCCTTCCCTTTCCAGTCAGTTCAGTTCAAACTGATTGCAACTACAAATCTCGGACACGTAGCCACAAATTGCCCGCGCCATGGGCCTCGGGTTTTCGGTTTTGGGGTCTCAGGTTCAGATTCAGGTTCAGCCAAAGATCGGGATGCTGCGATGCGAGGAGCAGCAGGTTCAGGTTCACCTTGGAGCGCCCCAATAAAGCGAATCAATAATAATTGTATTGACTGTGTGCAGCAAAGCAGATCAAAAGGTCGAAGCTGCCTTTCCTTAGCTGCCGATTTCCGATTTCTGCGATTTGCATGAAATCAGCGGCAAGAACTTTTATATAATTTATATAAAAATACTTGGCTTATTTTCTATCTTAAGAATATTGTTATAAAATAATGTATAATTTCCTATAAGATTAAAAGCAAAAATTGACTTAAATCATCATAAAAGTGCATAAATAATTAAACTTGATTAAATGGAAACGCCAAAAACTATATTAAATTATAAATCTATTCAAAAATAACGAATACTCTTTGAAATATATTTTAATTTCTTGACCAAATTGCAACCTTAAAATGTAGACTGCAGACAAATCAAACTGCCAAATGCATATTCAAGTCGGCAGTTCTTGCAGACTTGCCGAAAGGTCAGCTCGATCATTTCCGCATGATTACGAATGCGATTCATTCGTTGGCTGCTTTTGATCTGCTCTGACTTTGGCCAAGAGCCGAGCTACCAAGCTCACAAGTTGGCCAAGTTCCCGAGAGTGCAGGCCAAGAGAGATCTTGCTCTCCGCGGAGCAAGTCTTCACTCGATCTCTGAGCCTCAAGCTGGGGAAACCGCCGCGCATGCTCAGTGAGGGGAAAGCCAAGCTAAGGGGTAACTCAGGGGCAAGCTCTCTGTGGAACTTGTTTCCAAACAGGGGTTCAGGGGTTCGATGGTGGTGGGTTTGGGTTAAGGGGTTTTCACTGGGGTTATCAGAGGGGTTTTAGAGGGGTTGATATTACCCCTGAGTAGGATTCTCCGGTGGAACATAAACTGAATATCTCCTGAAAGGGAATAAAAGGGGAAGAGATTAAGGAGTAGGCATTATTAAATATAAAGTTTTTAATAAATTATATTTTTTGACGAAACAAAAATATATAAGAAGAAAATATTTAAAATAAATGCCCAATTCCTCTACATTTCCTAAAAATATGTCAAGAATATTTGATTAAAATTTTCAAGGGGAAAAGACTTAAAATAAGGGGAAACGAGTTGGGGAAGTTAGATTCTTCAGAAGGAGAAGAGAACTTTATAAAGAAGAAAAGGAGAAACCTTGTTGAAAAGAAATATATGGATATACTTACATATAGTATAAAAAGAAATACCTTCTTTTACTTCGAACAATGATTATTAGTTTTTTAAAAATCTAGAGATTAAAATTAATGATATTATTAAAAGTCATAAAATAGTAACTTAATTTAAAACAAGAAAGAAAGCTAACTTTGGCCAGCCAAAGTTTGTATACCCTTGCAGGTAACAATTAAAATATATAATAACTAAGCCAAAAATGCATTTATTTCGATTCGGAAAGCTGTTTTGTGTTAGTTTTTATTAATTTAAGAAAACTGCATACCAAATTTAAAATTTTAGGATATCAAAATTTTTGGCCATTTTTGCTAATTTTAATGATGTAACCCCTTATCAAATTTCGCAAAAATGGCCAAAAAATCGATTTCTTCCGGACATGTCCAGAAAGATTCGCATGTTGATGCTGATCAATAGTATATATTGTTTATAGGGTCGGAAATGATTCCTTGACTTAGAAAAATATTATTTTGTATTATAAAATCTGATTTTTTATATTAAAAAACTTCTTGATTTTTTTTTAAATTAAAAATATCATAACTCGGCCAAAAGAGCATTAATTTTAAATCGGAAAACTGTTCTGTGCTAGATTTTCTACAGTTAATAAATCAGCAAACTTCATTTAAAAATTTTGAAAATTCAATTTTTTTATTAAAATCAAAAATTTTAATGATGTAACCCCTTATAAAATTTGTAAAAATGGCCAAAAAATCGATTTCTTCCTGACATATCTAGAAAGATTCCCCTGTTGATGCTGATCAAGAATATATATACTTTATAGGGTCGGAAAGGTCTCCTTCACTGCGTTGCAAACTTCTGACTGAAATTATAATACCCTGCAAGGGTATAAATACATATATATTAATTTTCTGAGAAATATTGTCAAACCCTTTTGATCATTTCATCCTTCTTCAACATATTTTTTTGAGGCTTTTCATTTATTCCACTTAACTGATAGTGACTCCTCAATGATGATCGATGAACCCTGATCTCGAGTGACTTCCAGAAGGGCTTCTTTAGCTAAAGAGACTGCCTCGACCACGCACAGAGATAACAATGAGTAATTGAGAGGCTATAATATCATAAATGGCAGATTTCGCAAATGAAGCTGCAGCAGATGGGGCCTCCTCCTCATGTCCATGTGCATATATGTATATATATATTCACGTATAATATCTCGCACCTCGACGATAAGCAAAAGTCAAAATTTTGCAACTGCCTGTTGCCTGTTGTCAACATATCATTTGTCACTGGCAGCATCGATAGAGGAGCCTCAGGAGGCTCTCCTACTTCGGACACCAAACACACAACTCGATGGCTAGCTCCTGCTGCACCTAAACAAAATTTGTGATTAATTTGTATTTATGTTTTTTGTATAGGCTTTAAATTAATGTGTGTCATTGGGGTGTTAAATAATGGCAAAGTAAATTTGAAAGAATTTAAGTATTAGATGTATTAACCTCATATAAACCAACACAGAAAAGATTTCCGAATTAAAGTTAAGGATTTTTCGACCCCTGACCGACTGCAAACTTGAAGGGTATAGAAACTTCTGCTTCCCGAAGTAATATACATATTCTGTGTCCCAAATAATAAGTTTCAATAAACTATAAATAGAGGACTAAACAATTTTATTTGCTTAGATTTGGCTCTAATAATATACAATAACATACTTTATATTTTAGAACTCTATACCCATTACCCATCCATTTCTAAACTACATTTTTTTTTCTCAGTACACTTGCATCTATGACAAACGGCAGTTGGCCAAAGTAAAAATCTGGCTATCTCTGTTATTAATGAAGTTGCCGAATCGCAGCAGCTGAGGAGCTGCAGATGCGGAGAAGCTGCGAATGAGGCAATGGGGCTGCGGATGGAGACATACATGGCCGGGCAGCCGCCGCCTCATGGGCAATTAACCCGCTAATTAAACGGCTGCCACGGTAGCCAGTGGCTGCTGTACAGGAAGCTCCGCTGGCCCGCTGGCTGGGAATCGACAGAGTGGCTTCTTTATGCCCCGTTATCGGGGAGATGCGAGGCGATGTGAATGCCTCATGAATTGCACCGTCGATCGACTTGAAAATGCGAGGCGACATTTTCTGGACTGCCGGCTGCCACTTCATTAAGTCCAAATTGATGAGTTCAATTAGGCAACAAGGCCCCAGTTTCGTTCCCAAACCCCAATTCCCGATCCCAATCCAGAGCAGCAGCAGCTGCTTGTCCCCGTTTCCAGTCGCGAGTAATTAGCGCAGAGATTTTCAAATTGCCAAAACTTGTTCACCGGAGAGGGAGAAGAAATCCGAAAAAATATGTTATTTCGGGATACCTTACCCCGTTCACCTGCTGGCAGTTTCACTTTCGCAGGATTGCGAAATGAAATCAAACGAATATGAATTCTGCGACCCAAAAGTTTTGCCCAATTTGCAGCTGCCGTTGGCGATATTCGTAGAATTTCGGCTTGTCTTGAACATATATATATATATATATATATAAAGTTTTTTATTTCGGGAATCGTTAATGAGCTCGTTTTGGAAATGGTATTCTCGTGTTAAAACATTGATTCGATTGGCGCGCTTAAAAGGTGTCGCCGGGCCATAAAGCCAACTTTCGGCTTACTCACTGGGCTCATAAAAGTTTCGGCCACAAAAAAGTCCAAATCAAAAGCCATGCGGAGCGGAAAATATCCCAGGAATCAAAGGGCGCCGTATCCTTTTATATTTTTTTCGGGCTGCTTGGCGTCATTAACGCTCCATTGGGGTCGACAAAAAAAAAACAACGAAATTCTGGCCTTTGTCCAGCTTCCAGCTGCTCTCTTGTCAACTTTTATGGAACTTATGGCCGCAGACTTAAGGTTCGGGTTAATAGGTAAAGCCCCAAATGACCGGCAATTCATTAAGATGCACCCAGGATAGCAAATATATACATATATCTGATATGGTTCTCAGTCCCACACTGGCATCGTGCGAAAGGCACTCGAGCAATTTCGGAATTGAAAATGCGAGGAGAATTTTTGATCATGTAATTGCTGGATAACAAAAGAAGCCACGCCGAGGAGAGGCCGAAAAATCGAGAGTTATTTTTCCCACTCCCATTCCCGGCCAGCATTCTGGGTCGGTGTTTCCCACATTAAACTGGACACACCTCATGAGAAACTTTATTTGAATCTTTTCGCCGCATTCGGGAACCTGACTGAATATCTTTCTGAGTTTCTGGATGGACTCATTAGCCGGCAGAAAACACTGGCTAACAAAGAAAAAGCTTTTAAGTTGGTGAATATAAAAGGGTAAGTGGGAAAAGTTCATTTATAAGCTCTCTTTTAAGCTTAATAAGATGTTTATACCTTTAAAATTCGGCAAACTCTAGAGTATTATGCTATCAGTTCTTTTATTTTAAATTCTTAAAAATCTTTTAGTTTAATTTTTATTAATTTATATATTATCAAAAAACATATTTTAAGTAACATTCCAATCTCTTTACCTCAAAAACCCTTTTTGGTCATCTGCTAAATATAATTTTAATTCTACCCGCAAAACGCTCCCATTTGTAAGCCAGTGTAATCCCTCAGTAAAGTTCACACGACACACGAAGCCCACCCTCTTACCATGGTATGTGGGTTCCATTCCCAGTCCCACAACTGTTTCGGTTCTCGTGTGACTCCCGGGATTCTCCGTTCTCGCGACGAGCTGCTGAGAAGCAACAGCCTGTCTAACCAAGGCTGTGATAAGCCCGTGCATCGAATTGGATCGCACCCCTATATGGCTTATACTATATGTATATGTAGTACTAGTATAGTAAGAGTATCTTTTGCCCGCACACCTGCAATCCGCCGGATGCGTTTCTGATTTCGGGGTGGTTTTCGACGCGTGCCGCGCTGTGAATGTGTGGGAAATGCAATTCGTTATTGTTTTCCCTGTTTGCTCACATATTTGGGCTTCACAAAAAGGCTCTATCATGGGAATATAGAAAAACAATGAACTTTGTTTCAATTAGAATGTAGTTTTAGCTGAAATTTGTGAAGAATTTTCATGTGGGAAAGGTGTGATTTTAAGCGAAGGAGAAAGCAAGGTTTTCACGGTATAAAGTTTATTAAGAGATGAAAACTTTTAGAGTAACTCATCTCAATTATATCATGTCTTGAATTTACACAACATGTGTTATCCCATAATAGTTTAATTTATGAACCATAAAAAAGTCTTCTTAAGTGTAGCATTAATGGGAATTTATCGTACATTGCCGCAAAGCTTTAGCATTAGCTTTAAATTGACCTCTGTCCAAGATCCTCTCCATTTATTGATGAGGGGAAAACCGAGCCAGATCGAAGCAGATCGTGTGCTGTCCATGATTGAATCGTGCCACTAGGGCTGGGCTCTGGATATGGACCTGTATCCGCCTTAAGCTTGGGCTTTGGCTTTGGTTCTGGCCAAATTGCAATCATTTGGGGCGCAGTTTAAGCCTAAATGCTGAGCCTTTTTGCCCAGGCTAGGCATCTCGAATCGCGTTTATTTTTATGCCAGTACAGCTGCTGGCAAGCAAGCAAACAAACAAACGATATCATCATCATCTCAGCAAACGATAAAAAGAGATTTTTGTTGCTTGATTTTGTTGAACCAAAAAAGGCAACGGCAACTCCCATTAAATTCCCAAAAAGGTAAAAAGGCGCCGTGTTTGCTGCAGATTGTTGCCGTTGCTGTTGCTGTTGATGTTGCTGCTGTGCCTGTTGCAGATTGCAGATTGCTGGCGCCCACCAGGTTGAGGGAATCGCTGGCCACCGGCGCAGTCGTGGCTGCCCAGCCACGCCCCACCATACACGCCCACTGGGGGGCAGCATTTTTCTGGCATATTCACAGATTTGTCCATGCCGGATCCTCGCCTTCTATCGGGTCCTATTCGATCAGTGATGGCAGGGAGCCCTAGTTTAAGGTACTACGATAATTCAAAATATTTTAATACCCGTGGAAGAGTGTTTATAAAACCTTTGACTGATTTTTAACGCCTTGAGGAAGGTTTTATTATATTAATCATGAACAAATACTTCTAAAAAGGGCATTTTAAACTGAAAATCAAAACCAATTCAATTTTTAAACATTATTTGTAACCTAAATATAATTCTAAAAAAAAAGAATTTACAAATATATCATTAATATATCTACAAACTTTATTTATACTCTTGCTGTTAGCCTTAGCTCACTGTATTTATAGATAAATCTGATGAAGGACAGCCCAGCTGGCATCTCTGAATCGGAACCCCTGCCCAAGCTGCATCATCATTAAAGCAGCTGCATTTAATTTCAATGCCCATTTAGGACTCGGCCCCTCGAAGGGCGCTTTTTCCTCCCCGAGACAACGACTTGTGGGACTCACTCCCTTCCTCCTCATCATCCTTTTTCAGCGGCAGCTGCCTTGCATTTCTTACAGCATTTTTGCCGCGACTAGTTTGCAACTGCAACTGGCGATTGCAACTGCCCATCGCCCAGCATCCCATCGCACCCAGCCTCTTGTATCCAGTCTCCTGCTTGCAGCATGGGGCAGCCATGGAGCATCGGAACCCCACTCCTTCCCACAGTGGCTGTGTTGTATCAATTAAAGCTGCGCTTGATTTTTCACTTGCGTTGGGCGGACGACAGGTGCAAAGTGCTACAACAGCTCAGAGAACCAGCCCCACCAATCCAACGTCTTGCGGCGATTTGAATTTTTCCCTGCAGTTGTCTAGCTAAATGGTAATCATATACAGGAGGGGTCAAGAATTTAGTACTTTGATTGATGGTTTATTATGGAAAATATTATTGGAACAACAAATTAATTATATCTTTTGCTTTGTTATATATTAGTGGCAATATTTTAGGGTTAGATTAGGCAATATTTTATATTTAAAAACATTTTAGATGCTATATTCCTTTTTATATATACAAAAAATATATATTATATATCATATATATATTTATATATCATTTATTATTTTATATATTTATTATTTTATTAATTATTTATTATTAAGGTATCAAATAGGCAACCTAACTTGACCTTAGTCATAAACTTTTGAACTTATCCAATATTTGCTGCAGACCTAATATCTCCACCGCATCTGTGGGATGTCAGTCTGTCAGGAGGGCAGCAGGCGCAATCTAAAGAGGTTCCAGCGCATCTTGTGAACTTAAAGGGCACAGGTGCAGCTACGGCAACAGCTGGATAAATCATTTAGAAAACTATTTTCAGATGATCAGTGCAGTCTAGGCACAAACAAAATAGCTTGGTTTATTCTGTTAAACCAAAGGTTTACTTTAAAAGGAAATATTTTCAAGCCTTTGAAAATTTAAATTAAAAAAACAAATTCCAAATATGAGAGTTATGGTAATAAGGTCTAATAATTCTTTAACATTTATTGAATTTTAGTGAATTAAAAACAAGCTGAAAGGTTTAAAAAGGTAACTTAAACGGCAAATATGTTATTTCAGCCAAATCCTTTAAATTTCATATTAAAGACAAAAAAACCTTACAAAATAAAAATAAAAACAGTTTAAAATATTTGTATATAATAGTTTTTAATATTTTCCAAACGAATTCAAACTGTAAACATTTCTTATTTATTTTTGTGTTTTTTGAATTCAAACATTTATTTTATTGCTTTTGGGCATACACTTAAAATAATTCTGTAATACTAAATAATATTCATTTTTTATTGAAGGTAAATAACCAATCTTTAGAATATGTATTCAAAATTAACACCTAGAATATATTTTAAATACAAAATCAAAGCAAATCTATCGACGTTGCCCGAAAGGCACTCCCCTCAGGAGGCTGTCCCGCAACTTTCCAGCGAGAGCATAGGCCTCCTGATTCGCTTGCTTGAAGGCAAAGAGCTCCACTTGGCTGAGCATGTTCATAATGTTGTCCAGATTGATTGTACCATTAGAAGCCATCGCAGTGGCTGGAGCTGGTGCGACAAGTGGCTGAGCTTGGGGATAACTTAAGGGCGGAAGTGGAGCAGCTGGAGCACCTGGTGGATACATTGATGTACCGACTGGTGCAGCAGGCAACGGCACTGAAGGTTGGTATTGATAGCTTGGTGGATAGTTGGTTATCATTGGTATAACGGGCGACGTCATAGGATTGGCAACCGGAGCCGGATTCGCAGGGTTATTTGGTTGATGGCTGGAAGTACTGGTTACGGGACACATATGGCTGCCAGACGACGGATATCCGGAAGAGCTGGCCGATGCAGAACTCACAGAAGTAGGAAGGGAGGGGAGGTTTGCCTGGCAGCTGTTAGAGACATTTCGTGGATAGCTGCTGGTGGCGGAGGTGCTGGTAACTGACGCAGGAGCAATAAGTCTGTATTTAACGGTGACAACTGGTGGTGCAGGAGCGGGATTAACTAGAGGAGCTCTAGCTGGCGTGGGATTCACTGGGGGAAGTGGGACTGGGACTGGTGCAGGATTCCCCTGATAGTTTGAGGTACTTGATGGATATCCGGGGCTAATAGAAATACTGAGCTGACAGGAGGAGGAGGTGGAGGGGGCTGCATCTGGTCCATACTGAGGATACTGGGATTGCAGGGTGGGTCTTTTAGGCGGATGCTGTGAACTCTGAGCCTCCGGCAACGTTCGCTTTTTAGCTGATCTTTCAGGCACTAAGGTTTCTGCGGATGGAGTTTGGTTACTCAAAGAATATTGAGATTCTTGTGGCGACTGCTCAAGCAACAGATCGGTGCGAACGCGAATAACATCCCTTTGATCAGCACCAAGGTCAGTGCGTATGCGTATCTGGGGAACGCGATTATCCTGCCCCACTCTTTGATTTCTCGAGGAGTCTTCTGGAAGGGCTCCTTCTTTGGTCTGTCCTCCAGCTGCCTGCTTTGAGTTGTATCCTTTCTTGGGCTCATTTTCCTTGGCATTTCCACGTACTTCAGGTTCTGATTTGGATCCCAATTCACTTTCATTAGTTTTCTTTATGAGGTCGTAGTAGGCAGTGGGTTCTGTAACTATCTGGACTCTCTGCTGGGAATCACCAGAAGTTATCAGAGTAATTCTAGTGGGGGCTAAATCCGCTTTGGTAACTTGACCAGCTTCTCGGCTTGCTTCCCGGTTTACTTCTCGCAGGATCTTTGGATCCTTGTTTGTGTTCATGGCTTCACTTGTGGTTTCTCCATTTACCTTGGGTTTTCTTTTGTTTGCATACGTTTTCAGGGACCGTCGCAATGCATCCGACTCTCGCGGACCCAGAAACTTTTTTATCAGGTCCTGTGTGGTGTTTTGCTCCTTCTGGTTATTCTTTTTCACTGTTTTGCCTTCGATATGATCCGCAAAGTCCCTTAGGTTAACCTCGCCCAGATCGTCGTCGATGACTATGACAGAGGAATGCGAGAGAACGGTTTCGGTGTCAAGCGAATCTTCGCTCTCGCCAATCCCATCCTTTTCTTCGACGTCACTGCACAGGTCAACCACGTTATCGCCATCCTCAGACGTCTGTTGCTCCACAGGCGGTTCTGATTGTAATTTTTTAGGCACTTTCACTGTTTTACGTAGGCGTCGCACCTTTTTATCCTTTTCATCGAGACGTGCCATCCAGGTAGCCACCGAGGACATCAGTGAATCAAAGTCCTTGGCAGGTAGGGTCTTCTGCAGCTCGTCCCGACACTCGGGCTCAAGATAATGGCCATTTGGCCCCTTTTTTACTTTCAGTCTGTTTTTGCCAAAGCGAAAGAGTTGCTGCCAGGCTCTAGAATGGTGAAATTATGGGAATCCAAGGAGAAAAGTGATATTGAGAGAGACTTACTCGGGATTGCTGCCAAGTTCACTGCACTTTTGCATCATTAAAAGTTTGGAGAAGCTTCTTTAGAGAGCAAACGAACTGATGACAAACGAACTGCAGCCTGAAATTATGAATTGGAATTGAATTTTAAGGGGGAAGCTCTTTGACAATTACTTACAAGGTGACTAGGTGTGGCCACTTTCAAACTTTTCTGGACAGTGCTTGTAACTGGACCATGTAATAGCTTATAAGAATACTCCAAGCGCTCCAGAAGACTTGTTTACATCAAGAAACCCAAAAGCATTTAAAAGGATTCAAGTGGCCAGCAGGCTGCGTCTTGTCTTACAGGAAATGTTCGGCTAATTAATAATCCTCCACCGCGGCCAACCGTGACTGCTTACCGGGAGATGACACCTCAGCCGTGCACCTGTTAGGCCACGGCTGGATGAGGGAAAGTCTCTGTCATTTCTAGAAGAAAGGGTGGAACTCTTAAAAAACAAAACCAAACAAAATATGAAGCGTTTTAGAAGCAGCTGTTGCCAATGCGTCACAGGGCTGCATACTTGTGGCAAGCGCGGCAAGTGGGCAGTCCTGGAAAAGCGGGCTAGTTTGGCGCGAGATTTGAATTTATCTAAAATAAAGAAATTACAAAATAGTATTATTTATAAACCTTATAACCTTCCCAAATCTAATACATTTATTGTTGTTTTCACATTCAATATTTTTCGTTTATCTTTAAATAATAATAGTTATTTAATAAAGGCCTGAGTTTTCTTTAAAAAATTAACAATTCTCAAAATGTAAATGGAAAATCAACTGGTTTTCTTTTGGCAATGTTACATGTTAGGAAAATATTCTTATATTAAATAATATTATAAGTTTACAGATAATTTCCCACCGTGTTTTTTGGATCGCCGCGATTTATTCGTAGATTTCCCATGCAGCCCTCAAAGAGTATATCCGCAATGGCCTTTCGTGCCAGGATACGCTGCGTGGGTTCCATCTCCTCGTACTGAATGGCCCAGGACTTGGCCAGCACTTCGGAGGATTCGCTGAGGCTGTGATTTCGAGTGCTACCACTTCCGTATCCGTTGCCGGCATCTGCGTGATGCGTAGAGCAGGTGGGCTCTGAACTTCCTGGAATTTCTGACATATTCGCTTCCTCTTTGAGATCATCCTTGAGCTCCATTTCATGCGTTGGGTTGCCCTCATCCGCTTCGATTATCTCCACCTTTGGGCTGAGCAGGGAGGCCTCCTCCGATTGCGGGGTAGCTGGCTCCGGCAGATAGTTGGTAACAGTGCTATCCTTCATCTGCCAATCGCACACACTGTCCGGGGGATCTGCAGATGCCTAAAAGGAGACATATGAGAGGAACGGAGAGGAAAACATTTGGAAAACTTACTTCCTTGGCACAGCGAAAGCTATTTCTCTGCTTGCCACTGGCTGTGGCAGTCCGGCCCTTCCTCGTCCTGTGCTGGAACGTCTCCTGGGTCAGCAGGAAGCCCATATAGTCGTAGAACCACAACGTCGGCTTGCACAAATCCGAATGCAGCCCGAGTTCCTTTTGCTTAAGGATTCGCATCTGCTCGCGCCTGTAATTGGTCCGAAAGATGTTGATTCGTCTGCCCACCTCGGTGCGCGTGGCATTTGGCTGAATCTCCCGGAGCTTCGTCTCCAGCAGCTCGTAGGCCCGATTACGGAGATCCTTGTTCCGATAGTTGACATGGTGGGCATCCCACAGCTGCGGCATGCCCTGGTAGAGAGCCAGGAACTCGCGCCAGAACTGACGCTTGCCTGCACTAAAGCGATCGGGCAGAGTAGATGTCATCTGTGGGGGAAATTAATTAATTTAATTGGAAAGATTTTTGTTGTGTTTGAAAATATATTTGGCGCTCTAAGCGGCTGTTTTTTGTTTACAGCTGCTGCAGCGTTGCCCACTTGGTTAAAATACCGAGTGGGCAGCGCTGAAATGCTTGAACACACCGTGAAATTTGTTGTTGTTTTTGCTGTCCGCTCCTCCACTGCCAGCCGGCGTTGTTGTGCTCCCTGTTCAAGCGCCAATCCCGAAATGAATCGTTGATGGAGATGAAACGAGCATTGGCCGTGTGTGTATGTGTGTGTCGATTGACTGATTGATTGATTAGTTGGCTGACGCTGACGGCATTGAGCGGGCGTCCATGGCTGTAGGTGTGATTTGTTTCTGTTTTGGCTTTTGTTTTGCTCGTGCTCTCACACACACAGGCATGCAAGTCAATCAATCATGTCCGAAAATGCGCATTATCTTACTCGTATTTGTTCAGCCAGAGTAAAATAATATGAAATATGTACGCTTTTCTTAGGCATATTATTTAAATTATATTATATTAAATTGTAACTCTTGTCAATCCAAATTATAAACAAAGAACTCCAACTCCCCTGCATTGTCATTACCAGTGTGTGCGTGAGAGAGAGAGAGAGAGAGCTAAGCTGAGAGCAACAAAACGTTCAGGCTGAAGCTAAGGGCAGACATGCGCAATTCCCAAATTTACTGCAATCAAGATTGCCGATTGAAATCTGCCCAGCACATCTTTGTATTTATAACACAATTTTTACATATTTCCACAAGTCTTGCACCGTTTCCAAAAATACTTCCCCAGCAGTGGAAAATTTCTCGCGGAAATGGAAATTGAATCGAAATGATTGAGCTATTTTTTCCTTTGTATTGGTGCTCTCTCTTGCTCACTGCCATATGTTGCAGTGTGTGTGAGAGAAAGAAAGAGAGCCAGAGAGGGTGGCGGCCACCCCCACATCCACCCGCCCGCCAGAGGGAGAAGAAACAGAAGCAGCTAAGGGCAGACATGCGCTCTCGCCGAACAAAAAAATCGGCGCGTATATTTAGACGGCTTTGCTGGCCGTGAATAAGTGGCTATAGCTGTATGAAGGCACAATGCAGGTCAAATAATTGGCCAGAAACAACGGGTCTTAGCCCTGGCTAGGGCACAACAGAGGTCAAGGGAATAGGAGTTAACTTTTTGAAATTATAAAAAACACAAAATTTTTTTTAGTCAACAAAGAAGTCTTATTTTTGACAGCAGAAGTTTGCATATTGCAACGAATCCAAAATTGATCATAGAAAAATAACATTTAATGCATACAATTGACTAATGAAAGCTTTTCCTTGCTAGTATTTTCTATATTAACAAATTTGTAAAATTATTTATTAATTTTTAAGAAATTTCGATTTATTATATATGTAGCTTTTCGTTAAATATTTGAATATTTTACTTATAACACTTGGACTAACAAAATTTTCCATCAAAATCTTTTGGGGAGATCAAAGGTTTTATCACAATCTCTCTATAAATATTACATACATATATAAACAGGCAGTTATATTATTTCCACCGCTGCTGTCCCCTTATAACACCCACCCAGTGGCACTTAGATTTCTGGACAAGATTACAGACGTTAGTAATTGGTTTGATTGCGTTTATTTTTGGTTTGAGTACAAATTAAGGTGGCCTTAGATCTAATGATTGATTGCATCCGACCGAACTGCATCTTCAAGATGCGACAGTTTCTATATAGCCAATGCATTGTCTTTGGCTTCAGCTGTGCCTCTTTCGGGGTATCCTATTCCGCCCCATCGTCCATTTCCCGCATCACCTCGTCCGCCCGTGTGATTAGCCCGATCAACCGGTAATTCTCCTTGTAGAGAGCAAACTCCTCGAGGAGTTTCAGGTACTTGCGGGCATCGGCGCAGCTAATGACACTGCCACGTCCTCCGCCAGACTCCCCATTGTTGTTGTCGTCGTGGGCTAACTCGTGCCGGCGCATAGTTCCATGCCGATGGCTCGACGGCTTTCCAATCGTCGGAGGTGAACTCATCTTGCGCTGTCGCATCTGCTCAATGTACTCCATCTCGTCCTCGACATTGGCGGCAAGAACCTCGGCCAGCGAGGTGACACTCGAGCGACCATTGTTTGCATCTTCCTCGGGATCATCGACTTCGGGATCCATGTCCGCTTCCGGCTCTGCCTCCGGTTCTTGCTTGATGTGTACCACGGGTAGGGTTTCAAAATCTTTGTCGTTTGAGGTTTGAGCCTCAGCTGTGGGGTTTGACCGCTCCTTCTCCTGTTGCTGCTGCTGGGGTTCTGCATGAAACTCCTCTGGGTCGCAGGGCTCCGTTTTGATGTCCTTCTCCTGTTTGATTTCCAACTTGGGTGGCGGCACAGCCGGCCCCTTCTCCTTCTCCGTCAGCTGCTTCTGCTGCGACAAAGGAATCTGCGTGATGCTCTGAGCCAGCGTAGCCAGTGGTATAATAGTCATGGTCATGGGCTGACCAGAGCCTGCCGCCTGTGGTGGCACAATGGGCGTGGCCAGGAGCACTTTTTGGGAGGTTCCCGGCGGAGTGTTGGTCTGCAGAGGCAATCTGACCAGCGGAGGCAGCGGCTGGATAGCCCGGGAGAGGTTCAGCTCAGTCAAGGAGGGCTTTATATCCTGTCCTTCGTCCAGGTCATCTTCCCTGCCGCTGATATCGCCACCGTCCACATCCACGTCGTCATCCTCGTCCTCGCTTCGATGATTACTACTGCTCAGCGGACTTCCCAAGCTTGGCTCCTCGTCTTCCTCCTCTTCATTGTTCGGACCGCCTTCGGGCATGCACTCCGACATAACGTCCTTGACGATGTCCTTGATTTGCACCGAATAGCTCTGGGTGTAGCCGATCTTCAGCTGCTTAGTGTCGCTGTGGTTAATGCTGTATGTGCGCCGGAACTTGTCGCACCACTCCTGGTGTGGGAAGAAGTGCGCCAGGCCCATCGAGCTCTTGAACTGCAGGGCCATCTTCTGGATCAGGCCGTCGGAGATGCTGAAGTCCTTGTAGTACATCATGCGGCGAATCCAGTCGTAGACGGCCTTACCCAGCATCGACACTCGTACGGTTTTCGTTTCCATTGTCCTGGCATCCTGGCTGCGTCGCGTACGCTGCTCCCACGCGTTGAGTATCTCCTGGCGCTGCTGCACGATCCTCTTGATCTGATCCGGACTGCAGTTGAACATTCGCCCAACATGCTTGTACACCGGCAGCCGATCGTACTCCCGCAGAGCAGCCACCTTCTCGTTCAGGGCCAGCACATTTTTACGCTTGATGCGGTTATCGAAGGCCACCTTCTCGGCCGCCGGCAAACTGGGCGCGGGTGGGGTCCCCGAAGTGGGTGGTGTTGTTGTCGCCGCCGATGCCGGTGGTGGAGCAGGTGCAGAAGCAGGCGCAGGCGCAGTAGCTGGTGTGAGAACCTCCACGTCGCTAGACTGGGGAACAAGAGAAAAGAGGATGGTTAGGACGTTACAGTATGTACGGTAGAAGCTCGAAATGATAAATATAATAGAAAATTACATTTTAAATAATATATCACATATAAATGAGTTTTAATATTAACGAATATTTTAAGATTTAAATAAATTAAATTTAAAGAATACAAAACTAAAGTCTGTCATAAGCTATTCTATAGTTTTATCTGGGTATCTTTAAGGTGATATCAGGAAAAGTGAGATACAAAAACCATTTAATATTTTAAATTTTTCGACGCCAGCCAAGAGTGATAATGCCCCCATTTTTATTTTTTACTGTTTCAATCTGGGGAAATTCGCTTTAAGGGGCGTTTTACTGTGGCCACTTACCTTCTCCCGCTTAGCCGCCGCCTTCGAGGAGTCCTTTTGCTCCCTCTGCTCCTTCCTGTCCCGCTGCTCCCTTTGCAACTTGCGTTTCTCGCGTATCCGCATTGTTTGTGTTTCTCCTGCTTCTCGGCCCGCAATTTACACGGCACAATTTGTGTTTGTTTTCGTGTTGTTGCTGCTGCGCCCACTCACCACCCCCCTCGGCAAAAACCTCACCCGCTGGCACACGCACACACTCTCGCCGCGCCGCCCGTCTGTGTGTTTGAGCGAGTGCACGTGTATGGGTGCGATGGCTACGATTATGCGCGTTGACTGCCAAGCAAATTCAAATTATTTTGTCATTGCTAGCTTTTCTCGGGCTTTTCGCTGCGTTTTGCCGTGTGCTTCGATTTAATTCCGTTTGTAGCTGTCGCAGGTTCTTGCAGTTATTGTAATTTGCCCTGCTGATTGTGATTTTCCAACGGTAGGCAGTTCTGTCGTACGAAACCGATGCGGACTAGACGAAGGCAAAACGAAAATAGCTGCCCGCCGCTTTATCTCCTCATCGCGCTCTCTGTGTGAGACTCCCTCGCCCTCTCTCTCTCTCCCGCGAGTAGCATGCGCAGCGGCAGCTAGAAAGAGAGCTGAGGCAGCTACCCGGAGAGAGGGTGGCAATTGTATTTACCGCTGCGTGTGTGCGTCGGTGTGTGTGAGAGAAGGTCGAAACTGCGCATGCGACAACTTTACTGTTACTTTGGCGATGTGGCAGCGCCGCAAAGCGATCGCCGCACAGAATTTTCACAGGTAATTAAAGCGTTTTTTAATTAAAAGAAAAGCGAGAAAAGCTTTGCAATACATCTCACAGATACGCAACTAAGCTGGCCAAGAAGCGGATGCACAAACAAACCGCTATTAGTTGACACAAAAGCTCTCCACAGATATGAACTGGCTGTTATCAATTTGTACTCAAACTGCAAAAACAACTTAATTAAACAAATACAAATGTTGGATACGAGGAAACAGACTTTTAAATACTCTTAAGTACTTTAAGAACAGTGTTAAGCATCGATGGGTTCCTTTAGCATCAGTTATGATTTGTAATAATTACTTGTGATTCATACTTAATTTTAGATTACAGAAAACAATAAATAAATAATTAAATTCAAATTAAAACCTCCTTTTTAAATAATCTTTATTGCTTTTCCCACAGAATATGGCGCCCCAATCAACCAAAGTTGGTGAATTCACGCAGGATGTGGGACATGGCCGCCGGATTATCGGCTGGCACCATGTGTCCAGCGCGATTCACCCAGAACATGCTAAAGTTTCCAGCGGTCTTCTCGTATCCCTCCAAGACGCGATCCACGGTGATTCCCACACGGGAAGCGGCCAGATATGAAGCCTTGTCGTTCCATTCCATGTCGGCGATCCAGTTTACGGCTCCAGGAGTGGCGCAGATCAGGTCAAGGCCACCGGAGAAAACGCCGACCTTTACGGTGGTGTTGTTCAGCAGCTCGCCCACTAAAGTATATTATAAAAAAGATTAGAAATTAGCAAGTAAGATCTAACATCACAGACTCCCTTTACTCACCGATATCCACAGCGGGCTTCATGAAATCACCCATCAGCTTGGTGAACGTGGTGCCGCTCTGGCCTCCCCACTTCACTCCGGTATTGATTCCAAGAGCCTCAGTGACGGGTCCCAGCATCAGATCCTCCAGCAGCTGGTCTCTATCTTCGTCCACGTCAAACTTAACCAGCGTACGGTACATGATCTCTGTGGGAAACAACTCAATTAAGATCAGTTGGCTTAGTTTGATTAACAATCCTACGTTCAGGAGTCATGGCCGCCCTAGCCATCAGCTTGGAGGTATCGCCCAGCGTCGGAGTCTCCACATTATAGAAATCCACACCCTTCGACTCGCGCAGCACCACCGACTGCGTGGAGCTCCACTGCAGCGTAGCCGTCGTCCACTTCTCGCGATCGACATAGTCCTTGGTCTTTAGAGCCGAAGCTTCGATCTTGTCATGGCCATCCTGATCCACAATTCCCAATTGCAGAAGGAACGGAGCCCAGGAGAGCACCGAGTCAATGGGCGAGGTCCAAGGATCTCCCAATGCCACGGAAACAAAGTTGCTCTCGATCTCTCCACGCTGGATGGCATAGTACAGCTCCAGGGCAAACTCCGGAGCCATCTTTCCGCCGTAGCTCTCGCAGAAAATGTGCAGCGGCACGGTCTTGAATTCCGGATGGTTCGTATAGAAACCCTTCATCAGCTCCACCAGATCCAAAGCGATCTGCTTGTTGTTCGTTGTGTAATAGGAAGATCCATCTACGTAGCTGAAGCCACTGCCCACGGGATTGTCAATGAACATGACGTTCATGTCCTTCACCCAGGTCCAGTCCCGATAGCTTCCATCCAGCTTAAGAGGTCCCAGCTCCTCAAAGTTGCCGTAACCCGTGGAGGAGGCACCTGGTCCTCCTTGAAGCCAAATGGCCAGAGGACGCTCCGTGTAGCTAGTGACATTGGCAGTGGTGTAGTAGAGCCAGTAGAACATATGGGCACCAGTTCTCACATCCACAAAACCCCAATCCTGCTCACCAGAGCCATAACCCTTGCGAGCTATAAAGAAAATATGATATTGTATCAACATTTTATTAATTTGTGAGTTTAATCTTTCTTGTTTAATTCATTATACTATCCTTTTTCTTATTAAAAGGTTCTTAATTTTTTATTGCTAACTCATAAATCTAGTTTGCAGATAAACTTTGATTTCTCTGGAACTCTTGAGTGTAATCAAGTGTATTAAATGAACTCAATCAGGCCACTTAGTGGCTTTTGATAAGGTTAATTGATTTTGATATTGAAGATATTAAATTAAATTTAAAAAAAATGCTGATAACACAATCAAGAATATAACGACGATTCATTATCTAAGTTCATTCTGATCTCACTGATCTTGTTTCTAGGTTAAATAAATATAATGACAATAAAAAAAAATGAATATATAAAAAACTTAAAGTAACTTTTCTCTCTGTTCTGATTTTTAAACCACTTTTGCCGTTTTCTGACCTGCTCTACAAGCCATAAAATCCGCTTTGGCTTGAAACACTTTCTCGCTGATTAACACCCCCTGATCGGAATATAAAATGGGCAAAAAACTCACCGTTGACAGAACCCAAGCTGGCGACGATCGCCAGCAGAGCCACTACACTAAAAGTGATAACCCGTCCAGTCATGTTGCACCAATTCCAGAAGCTCGGAAACCTAGAAGACCCAACCGAACACTTGGCAGTTCCACTGCCGTCTGATCGCTGTTCAGTCGCAGACATCGCATGTAAGGTAGCACTCACCACCTGACACACCTAGAATTCGTAATCTCCCTACGGGAAGGGGGGTGTTCGTGTAAGTGTTTGCAGAGTATTTATGGCCCTTCGATGGGCGATGATGCGGCGGCTTTGGTCAAGCAGCTTTTGACACTTGTCCGTTTTTTTGGCAAATCTCTCTGTCATATATTTTTAGATAGAGCCATTAAGTCGCAGAGATTGCACTCTGCTATCTTGAAAGAGGGGTTTTCCCGAAGCTTTTCCCTTTGTTTTTATTGATCCAAGGCTGCAGTTTATCCCAGGTGACATGTCTCTTAGATACCATAGAACGTCGAGGAAATCGCTTTCAATCTTGCTTAAATAATGAAAATATATATACATATCTCAGTTGATATCACACTTTTGGGATTAAAAATTCAGTGACATCTTAGTTATTTCAATTCAAGGTGATTTAAGGAAGTCTGTTCTTATTTTATAGTTCTGATTTGATATATTCCTATATTATTTATAAGAAAGTCTCCCCTAAAAGAGTCTTATATTCAAACCATACCCAAACCTCTCAATTAAATAATCTACCAGAATATTTCTTTTTGTTTAAAAACCAATAAAATACATTGTGGGAATCGAGCCAGTGTGGCAACTCGATAAGTTTTATCGCCCACATTTTTCAAACAACCGGGCTGTTAAAGTTACGATCCTGCCAAATCGCTAATATGCGATAGGACCTAAAAAAGACCACAAAAATTCGCGAACAGGATTTTTGCAAGCCACGGTCACATTGGATCCCCTCACTTCCGTTCTCTTTCTCACAAGGCGTCCCCGAGTTCGGATTAATTTTTGTCGATCCTAAATCCGCAAGCATCGTGTCGATCCGACAGTATTTGTTAAAGCGAATCATACCCATATTAAGTAAATTTAGTGCTCTAACGTATATTGCGTCAGCCGTATCGGCAGAGTCGTCCAAGCGACCGGCATTGTTTTTGCCAGCAATTGCCCACCACGTGAGGTGGCAGTCATTTGTGGCATTCATCGTTGGCATTGTCTGTGGCTTCTCAGCGGGATCAACGCCACGTGTCATCGGAGCATTCGCACGCACAGCGTGGGGCTGCGCTTCCCATTTCGGCGGCCATACACGTGCCGATTGCGGTGATCCTCGATTTGGATTTTCTTTACCGCCTCGCTAACGTGTCACCGTTCCCTCACACGGCGCGCATATTGGATCGCCGTTCCCTCACACGGTGCACATATTGGATCACCGTGCTTTTCTTCGGCGCACCTATTGGATCGCCGTGTGTCTTTTTCGTGGCCACATCGTTCTTTGCCACATCGCCGTGCATCTTTGCCACATCGCGTGCGCTCTGCCGCATCCACACCTTGGCGGGCTGGTCTCGTTCCGCTCACGCCTCACGCAAGGGATTGCGGCCATCCCTGTCGCACATAGTGCGTGTCATCTTCATCAGCGCGAACGACGGAAGTAGCATTACATATCCGTATTGAGAGCTGGTGGCTGATCCGGCCCACACTCTGCTCCAGGAGCGGATAAACATGAATGATAGTGTCTAAAATATAATTAATTTTGCATATAGGAGCTTTTGATTTAAGAATTCGTACTTATAAACCTTTTCGGTCGTAATTTAGCAATTTTTTTTGGGAGATTTGGCAATTATAATATCGTTTTGTCCCTCAAATAACTTAAAACACATACAGCTACACATCACCAGTCATCAGGCCTGCTGACGTCGATGGAGAAAGCGTGAGTACGGCCTAGCCGCAAAACAACAAAATAAAACTGAACCCATCCTTATAATTTCGCCAAGACTTCTGAAATAGTTTGCACATCTTAATTAATTAATTGATTCAAAAGAATATTAATAAGTTAATCTATTTAATGTAAAGTAAAAAAGGAAAAAGCGTTCTTTCTTATCTTAAATTTTATTTCCTTTCATTGGATCTAAAACAAACTGACTCAATAAGAGGTCTCGTAACGTAAATAACGTAAACTTAGGCTTAAGGATTAGATTTAGGAAAATGTCTTTCAATATTATCTCAGCCTGCAATTATATGACTTTGAAAATGAACTAATTTGATATCTTGTTGGGCACCTAAGGGGATGTAGAGCATTGGTTGTATAAGGGTGGAGCCTGAATGGACTTCACAGGTTGGGAGGGTTTAGATTGAGGCCAATAACATCGGAGCCTCATCTTCAATAGGTACACTTCCTTCGTCTGATTCATATTATTTACCATATCCCCAGCTAGAGTATCTCTGTCTACAATATTAGTTATGTAGCACCATTGTTCATGTCAACACAAAACCCACGCCCATTTTCCCTGAGCCTGCCGAGCAGAAAAAGTAGACAGAGCGTGTTGAGGTGGACAACGCTCGGTGAGTGTGTTTGTTACATAATTAATTGGCGCCCAAACGTTAAGGCCAGCCCGATGCCTGATTAGGCACCTGTCGTTTGACAGCCGAGCTTCCCGTTAATATTCAAACCATCCACTTCTAGTTTCCGTTTAGTATTTCAAATTCTGTCCTGGAATTGATGGCATCTGGATAGGTTCGGAGCCATACCGGAGGAAATGTAATACTTTTAACTGTTTTTTTTCTATCAGTTCGGTAATAATCGAACATTATAGTTAAAAGAACATTCCAATTTGAGTAATTGATTCCTTGGAATTATAGTTCTGATTCAAAGTCGGTTCTATACCAGGATTTCAATATTCAAACACTACCTTCTTATCAGTTAGGATCGAGATTTTATCTGGCTGGATAGATTCGGCTAGTTACTCTTCTAATTGGTAAGACAAAATAAATTGATATTTATTTTACTACCCTTTATTTACATTCCGTTTACAACATTTGTACCTATTGAATGACACAACCAATTGCTATACTACCCAGGGTAAGACCTAAACTGCATTTCTCATTTATCGTATATCGTATTCATCTCGAACGACCAGTTTGTTTTCGTTATATCGTATCTTATCTTATCTTACCGTATCTCATTTCGTTTTTTTGTTTTATATTTCGAAAAGCGTCAAAAATGTTGACACACAGCAATGAAAATTTAGTAGATCTTCAGACTGATGAGTCTGCAAATTGCATCATCTGCAACGGACCAGTGTGTAATCTGGATTTACTTGAAGCCCGTTGCAAGCATTCTTTCCACAAGCTTTGCCTTGACAATTATAGCAAGAACAACGACAAATGCCCCAGGTGTGGCCAAACTTTCTCTCAACCCGAGGTAGGACCTCATTCGGCTCCTCTTAGTAGATCTCAGGGACACAAGGTACAGACACGTTCAGCGTCGCGAAATGCGGCAAAGCAAAACGGTGGTTCTGAGCAAAATTCACTGCAGGAAATTCGTAGCGAGGGTAACTCAGACTCGAGGGTGGTAACGGAAGATCACGTGGAAAAATTGATTCAGAAGTCAATGCAGACCTTCCAAGCTAACATGCTGCAGTCAGTTACAGAACAAATAACTTTGGCGTTCACACAATTGAATAGGTCCACATTTGCCAATAATGGACAAGGTGAGCCGCAGCGAGATTTCAGTCGAGACGGTTCCGATGCCAACTCAGATCGAAACAACATTCAACAGGCTAGGAATTCACCAGATTTTCGCAGTGATCGAAGTGATCTCTCTCTGGATCGACCAGACAGAATTTCGAATATTATATCCAATTGGCGTATTAAATTTAGTGGTTCAGCTAACGACATTGCTATAGAAGATTTTATTTACCGTGTCAATTGCCTCACTTCACAATGCCTGAACGGCAACTTTGAACTTCTCTCCCATTTTGCTAACTTACTGTTCGCAGGCCCTGCATTAGCCTTTTACTGGCGCGTTCATAGATCGGCAGATAACATGAATTGGAACTTGCTTTGCAGGCGTTTAAAGGAAAGATATCAAGATCAGAGATCTGATCGTGAGATTAAATGTGCCATGCGTAGACGCAAACAGGGTAACACGGAAAATTTTGATGACTTTTTGGATGCAATGCTTTCCATCGCAGATTCCCTTCGTGAACCAATGCAGGACAGTGAAATTGCGGTAGAAGTTCGTCATAATCTCAGACCGGAGATCAAGCACGAATTATTGCACATTGACACCCCAAACTTAGCAACATTGCGAAAGGAGTGTCACAGGCACGAAGAATTCTTTCTTAACACCCGAATGAAGCCCATTCAACGTTCGAACCCAAGCAAGCGTTTCGTTAACGCAATTCTGCAGGAAGAAGATTCAGAATCTCAGTCGGAGGAAGAACGTGAGGTCGAGGATGAAATTTGTGTAGTTAAGACGGCTGAGAAAATTAAGTGCTGGAACTGTGAGGAAACAGGCCACAGTTACCACAATTGCATTAAACCTCGTCGTATTTTTTGTTATGGTTGTGGAACACCGGAGGTGTATAAGCCCAACTGTGCAAAATGTAATTCGGTTTCGGAAAACCCCAAGAAGGACATTCGTTACGCGAAGAAAACGGATGTCCGCCGCTAGCTTCGAAAATACCAACAGAACCAGATTTTGTGGCAAATGATGTTCATTCCATTTTGCCTACCTTTCAACCAGACATATCAGAAACCAAACCTTTTACCCCTTACCATTTGCGGGTACAGGAGTACGCAAAGCGTAGATCCCAAATTTTGCAAGCTAATCCTGTTTATCGTCGCAAACAGCGATCTTCACGGCGAATTCGTAAATTTTGGACTCGTAAGCGATCATTAAATCGTTTTATGATTTCCTCAATCGCACAAAACAAAAGCGATATTCGGCCTTTTACAAACATAGAAATATTTGGTCAACCGTATTTAGCTCTCTTGGACAGTGGCGCCAACAAAAGCGTTATAGGTGGTGAGCTAGCAAAACAAATAATTTCAGCTAAGCCGTTTAATAAATTTAAATCGGTAGTGAGAACCGCTGATGGGCAATCGCAATATGTTGCAGGCACGATACACATTCCCCTGACTTATAACTCAATTAGTGACAACTTTGAATTCCTGATAGTACCTTCGATAAAGCATGAAGTTATATGCGGAATGGATTTTTGGCAAAATTTTGGCATTTCGATCAAGCAAACAGTTGCGATCAACGAAATTAACTGTGAACCGGAAGAACACTCGAATAATGTGAGATTGTCCGATTTACAAAAATCAAAATTGCAGAAAGTAATAGACTTTTTTCCATCATTCGAGAACGAGGGCTTAGGATTAACTAGGTTGTTAGAGCACAATATCGACACATCCAATGCAAAGGCAATAAAGCAACGATTCTATCCACTTTCACCAGCTAAAGAAAAACTTTTATGTGAAGAAATCGACCGCATGATTAAAATGGATGTCATCGAAGAGGCTCCTTCATCGCCTTGGTCTTCTCCAGTTATCTTGCACATCAAGCCGGGCAAGGTACGATTTTGTCTCGATGCAAGGAAATTGAATGCAGTCACGGTGAAGGACGCATACCCCATCCCTATAATGGATGGATTGCTGAGTCGACTTCCACCCGTACACTGCATATCCAAAATTGACCTCAAAGATGCCTTTTGGCAGATCTGTTTAGATCAAGAATCTCGTGCCAAAACTGCTTTTACCGTTCCGAATCGTCCGCTATATCAATTCAAGAGGATGCCTTTTGGATTGTCAAACGCTCCACAAACCATGTGCCGATTAATGGACTTGGTTATTCCCTATCAATTAAAATCGCATGTGTTAGTCTACCTCGATGACCTGCTTGTTTTGTCAAACAACTTCGAAGAACATCTTCTGCATTTATCCGAAGTAGCTACCCAATTGCGTAAGGCTGGATTAACAATAAACGTTCAGAAAAGTCAATTCTGCCTGAAAACTGTAGACTACCTTGGTTACCTGGTGGGTGAAGGTACTCTTCAAATAAATCCAAACAAAATCGCAGCCGTGAGCGAATTTCCGGTTCCGAAGACCCAAAAACAGCTCCGAAGATTTCTTGGTATGACTGGTTGGTACCAGCGGTTCATATCCAACTATTCCACAGTCATTTTCCATCTGACGGAACAACTACGTGGCAAAACACTAAGTTGGAACGATAATGCCCAAGAAGCTTTCGAAAACATCAAGGCTAAGTTATGCTCTGCTCCTTGCCTTGTTCATCCCAATTACGACAAACCATTCATTTTGCAGTGTGATGCTTCACTACATGGAGTGGGTGCAGTTCTAGCTCAATGCGACGATTCCGGTTGTGAGCGTCCCATAGCGTTCATGTCCAAAAAGCTAAACAAAGCCCAGCGTAACTATACAGTTACGGAACTCGAATGCATGGCTGTAGTGTTAGCAATTAAAAAGTTCAGAATGTACATTGACGGTCATAGCTTTAAGGTAGTAACCGATCACTCAAGTCTTCGATGGCTAATGAACCAATCGGATCTAAGCGGTAGATTGGCAAGATGGGCTATCAAGCTACAGGGTTTTTCTTTCCAAATCGAACATCGCAAAGGAACCGAAAATGTGGTGGCAGATGCTTTGACTCGATCGTTCGAAGAGATTGACATCTCTGCAATAGACCTTGAAATTTATCCCGAAATTGACCTATCATCAAGCGCTTTTCAATCGGAAGAGTACTCCGCTCTCAGAGACAAATTCAAATCTCTGAAATCACCGGATTTCAAAGTCATAGATGAGTTCATCTATCATCGTGCAACGTTCCCCAATTCTTATGACGTTTCACCAGACGATTGCTGGAAACTTTTCGTTCCTGAGTCGTTGCGTCAAAGTGTAATTAGTTCGGCTCACGACCAACCAACATCTGCTCATTGTGGAATGGCCAAATGCCTAGAGCGTATCAGACGACGTTTCTATTGGCCAAACATGGTTATCAACGTTCGTGATTACATTCGAAATTGCGAAACATGCCAGACCACAAAATATCCTACCCATTCTTTAAAACCACCAATGGGAGCACAAGTGCAAAGTGAAAGGATATTCCAAAGACTTTATCTCGATTTTATAGGGCCATTTCCGCGCTCCAATTCCGGCAATATTGGAATATTGATTATTCTTGATCACTTTTCCAAATTCACCTTTCTAAAAGCAGTGAAAAAGTTTACGGCTAAAGTGGTCATCAATATATTGCGCGATGAAATATTTTCATGCTTTGGTGTACCCGAAACAGTCGTCAGTGATAACGGAACTCAATTTAAAAGCCGTGATTTCTCTGACTTCCTTTCGAAATATGGCGTTCGTCATATGTTTACTGGTGCCTATGCTCCACAATCCAACAGTGCTGAGAGAGTCAACCGTTCAATCAATGCTGCTTTAAGAGCATATATTCGCACCGACCAACGCGAATGGGACACATTTCTCAGTAGCATCAACTGCTCTCTTCGTAACTCGATTCACCAATCCATCGGTTTATCGCCTTATCATGTTGTTTTTGGTCAACACATGATATCCCACGGTCATGACTACAAACTGCTGCGTAAACTAAACCTTCTTGCAGAAGGCGAAGTAAGCCTGACAAAAACTGACGAATTCCAAAGGATTCGTTCTAACATCGGCAAACATTTGAATAAGGCTTACGAGGCAAACCAAAAGTCTTACAATCTTCGAACAAGACCCCGTTCTTTTGAGGTTGGCCAAGAAGTAGTCAAAAGGAATTTTGTACTTAGCAACGCAGCAAAGGATTTTAATGCGAAACTCGCTCCTGTAGGTATCAAGGCCCGAGTGAAGGCAAGAATTGGACAGTCAATTTACCTCTTAGAGGACATGAACGGAAAGGAACTGGGTAGATTTCATGCCAAGGATATCTGGTGATTGCTCTTGATTCCTTTTTCAGCTTTTATTGTTAATCACAGGGACTAAAAATCAAAGCTGTGGTTGTGGGAATCGAGCCAGTGTGGCAACTCGATAAGTTTTATCGCCCACATTTTTCAAACAACCGGGCTGTTAAAGTTACGATCCTGCCAAATCGCTAATATGCGATAGGACCTAAAAAAGACCACAAAAATTCGCGAACAGGATTTTTGCAAGCCACGGTCACATTGGATCCCCTCACTTCCGTTCTCTTTCTCACAAGGCGTCCCCGAGTTCGGATTAATTTTTGTCGATCCTAAATCCGCAAGCATCGTGTCGATCCGACAGTATTTGTTAAAGCGAATCATACCCATATTAAGTAAATTTAGTGCTCTAACGTATATTGCGTCAGCCGTATCGGCAGAGTCGTCCAAGCGACCGGCATTGTTTTTGCCAGCAATTGCCCACCACGTGAGGTGGCAGTCATTTGTGGCATTCATCGTTGGCATTGTCTGTGGCTTCTCAGCGGGATCAACGCCACGTGTCATCGGAGCATTCGCACGCACAGCGTGGGGCTGCGCTTCCCATTTCGGCGGCCATACACGTGCCGATTGCGGTGATCCTCGATTTGGATTTTCTTTACCGCCTCGCTAACGTGTCACCGTTCCCTCACACGGCGCGCATATTGGATCGCCGTTCCCTCACACGGTGCACATATTGGATCACCGTGCTTTTCTTCGGCGCACCTATTGGATCGCCGTGTGTCTTTTTCGTGGCCACATCGTTCTTTGCCACATCGCCGTGCATCTTTGCCACATCGCGTGCGCTCTGCCGCATCCACACCTTGGCGGGCTGGTCTCGTTCCGCTCACGCCTCACGCAAGGGATTGCGGCCATCCCTGTCGCACATAGTGCGTGTCATCTTCATCAGCGCGAACGACGGAAGTAGCATTACATATCCGTATTGAGAGCTGGTGGCTGATCCGGCCCACACTCTGCTCCAGGAGCGGATAAACATGAATGATAGTGTCTAAAATATAATTAATTTTGCATATAGGAGCTTTTGATTTAAGAATTCGTACTTATAAACCTTTTCGGTCGTAATTTAGCAATTTTTTTTGGGAGATTTGGCAATTATAATATCGTTTTGTCCCTCAAATAACTTAAAACACATACAGCTACACATCACCAGTCATCAGGCCTGCTGACGTCGATGGAGAAAGCGTGAGTACGGCCTAGCCGCAAAACAACAAAATAAAACTGAACCCATCCTTATAATTTCGCCAAGACTTCTGAAATAGTTTGCACATCTTAATTAATTAATTGATTCAAAAGAATATTAATAAGTTAATCTATTTAATGTAAAGTAAAAAAGGAAAAAGCGTTCTTTCTTATCTTAAATTTTATTTCCTTTCATTGGATCTAAAACAAACTGACTCAATAAGAGGTCTCGTAACGTAAATAACGTAAACTTAGGCTTAAGGATTAGATTTAGGAAAATGTCTTTCAATATTATCTCAGCCTGCAATTATATGACTTTGAAAATGAACTAATTTGATATCTTGTTGGGCACCTAAGGGGATGTAGAGCATTGGTTGTATAAGGGTGGAGCCTGAATGGACTTCACAGGTTGGGAGGGTTTAGATTGAGGCCAATAACATCGGAGCCTCATCTTCAATAGGTACACTTCCTTCGTCTGATTCATATTATTTACCATATCCCCAGCTAGAGTATCTCTGTCTACAATATTAGTTATGTAGCACCATTGTTCATGTCAACACAAAACCCACGCCCATTTTCCCTGAGCCTGCCGAGCAGAAAAAGTAGACAGAGCGTGTTGAGGTGGACAACGCTCGGTGAGTGTGTTTGTTACAACATATTTAAATTTTATACTCCTTTTTATTTTAAAAAATCGACAATTGATCTACCCAAAATTGGTAAACTGGCGCAGGACATGGCTCATGGCAGCTGGGTTATCAGCCGGAGCCATGTGACCGCTGCGGTTGATCCAGTACATGGTGAAGTTGCCTCCAGTCTTCTGATAACCCTCCAGAATGCGATCCACTGTGATGGCATTACGCGGAGCAGCCAGGTACTCATCCCGGCGGCTCCAATCCAGCTGGGCGATCCAGTTGACGGTGCCAGGAGTGGCACAGATTAGATCCAGGCCACCTGAGAACACGCCCACCTTCAGGGGAGTCTTCTCCAGTAGTTCGTTCACTGCGAAAAGTGTTGATAAATAATTTTGTCATAATAATTCAAAAAAGAGATCCCCCACCAATGTGAATAACTGGCTTCATAAAGTCGGTTCTGTGGATATCAAAAGTGGTTCCACTCTGTGAACCCCACACCACGTTCGAGGGGATGCCCAGGGTTTCGGCCACAGGGCCTCGCATCAGATCCTCCAGCAGCTTAGTGCGATCTTCGTCGATATCGAATTTGACCATGGTTCGGAAAATACGTTCTAAAACAAATATTTAAAAGTTATATTAACATATTTAAAGTTATTTCCTTGGACTCACCTTCAGGGCTCATTGACAGTTGTCTTTGATAGCGGCCGCCTGCCGTCTCCTTCAGCACATTGTAGAAGTCCACGCCCTTGGAGGCCTTCATCACCTCCCACTGCGTGTTGCCCCACTGATAGGTGGCTTGGATCCATCGCTCCTGCTCGACCAGTTGGGCTGTCAAGTTTGCAGCCTCCTGAATGGCCCGGTAACCCTCGTGATCCACAATTCCCAGTTCCTTGAGGAAAGGCCCCCAGGCCAGGACAGAATCGATGGGCGATGTCCAGGGATCACCCAGAGCTACCGAGGTGAGATTGCTCTTTACCTCACCCCGCTCTTTGGCGTAGTACAGCTCCAAAGCAAACTCAGGGGCCATCTTACCGCCGTAACTCTCGCAAAAAATGTGCAGGGGAACCGCCTCGAACTCGGGATGCAGCTTATAAAAGCCCTTCATCAGCTCGACCAAGTCAAGGGCTATTTCCTTGTTGGTGGCCGTGTAAAAAGCGGTGTTATCCACATAGCTATAACCACTGCCCACGGGATTGTCGATAAACAGGACATTCATATCCTTCACCCAGGTCCAGCTGCGCCAATCGCCATACAGATCGACGGGTCCCAGCTCCTCGAAGTTTCCGTATCCGGTGGAGGAAGCCCCAGGACCTCCTTGTAGCCAAATGGCCAGAGGCCTATCCGTATAGTCCGAAACATTGGCGGTGGTGTAGTAAAGCCAGTAGAACATGTGGGCGCCGGGGCGCACGTCCACATAGCCCCAGTCCTGTTCCCCGGGTCCGTAACCGGGCTTGCCTGGGATTTCCAATTAACTTTTTTAAGATATAGCTTCTTATTTACAACACAACCTGCCTTCCCTTCTGGGAGATAGCACTTGATTTACGACACTTACCGTGGGCCAAGGCGGCAAGGCACGCCAGGAATGTTAGCAGCAAAAGCGACATCTTCAACTGCAGGCCATGGTGCGGCTCGTGGCTTTATTTAAAGGTAAGAACCACTATCAGTGGCTGGTGCCTGTTGATTATTTAACAAATTGATAGCAAGGCCTATCGAACTGGTTCGTTATGGGATTTTTCATTTATATATATATATATATATAGTTGAGATACAAATAATGTTGCGAAATCTAGCCGACAGAAGTTATCTGCCGCAGGACGTGGCTCATGGCTGCAGGATTATCTGCCGGAATGGAGTGGCCACTGCGGTTGATCCAGAACAGGGTGAAGTTTCCGCCAGTCTTCTGGTAGCCCTCCAAGATACCATCTACGTTGATGGTGGTTCGAGGCGCCCACAGATACTCCCTCTTTCCGCTCCACTCCAGCTTGGCTATCCAATTAACGTTGCCAGGAGTGGCGCAAATCAGGTCCAGATTACCAGTGGCTACGCTCACCTTCAGCGGAGTCTTCTCCAGCAATTCGTTCACTATAGACGGGTCAGTTAATACTATAAGTGAATATTAAGATAAGCATCTGGCTTACCTATGTGAATGACCGGTTTCATGAAGTCAGCCCTTTGGTTATAAAAGACTGCATCACTCTGTAAGTCATAAACCACCGCCTCGGGGATTCCCAGGATCTTGGAAACAGGACCCTTCATTAAGGGTACTAATTATTAAATTTTAAATTAATGTGATTTTAGAGATTAACTCGAATTGTCACCTTCAGCATCCTCCTCTTCGGGATCCTCTGGCAAATTTGTTTTCTTCATTGTGTTGTAGAAGTCAACACCTTCGGAGGCCTTTCGCACCTCCTCCTGAGTGTGTAGGCACTGAATGGCGGCCTGGATCCAGTTGTCTTGCTTCACCAGCTGAGCTGTGGTTTTTGCTGAATACATGATGGCATCGAATCCATCTTGGTCCACAATGCCCAACTCCCGTAGCAGTGGTCCCCAGGCTAGGATTGAGTCGATCGGGGAGACCCAAGGACTTCCAAGCTCCACCGATGTAATATTACTTCTTAGCTCCCCTCGCTCCTTGGCATAGTAAAGCTCCAAGGCAAATTCTGCAGCGGCCTTTCCTCCGTAGCTCTGGGAAAAGATGTGCAACGGCACTGTCTCGAATTCAGGATGCAGTTTGTAGAAGCCCTTCATCATCTCCACTAGATCAAGAGCTATCTCCTTATTGGTGGTGGTGTATAGGGTTGCGTTATCCACATAGCTAAAACCAGAGCCCACAGGACTGTCGATGAACAGGACATTCATATCCTTAACCCAGGTCCAGTTGCGCTCATTACCCTTCAAATCTAGGGGTCCGAGTTCTTTAAAATTACCAAATCCAGTGGAAGATGTTCCAGGACCTTCTTGTAGCCAAATGGCCAGTGGTCGCTCCGTGTAACTTGAAACATTGGCGGTGGTGTAGTAAAGCCAGTAGAACATGTGAGCTCCGGGACGCACGTCCACGTAGCCCCAATCCTGCTCTCCCGGCCCGTAACCAGCTTTCCCTTTAATTAGAAATTTACTTATAAAAACAGATAACTTTTGATTTATTTGTTTACCATGAGTCACGACGGCAGAGCAGGCCAAGAGAGTTACCAGCAAAAGTGACATGTTTAACTAATAACTAAAGGTAACACTATATACACATACATACATAATCGAACGTTAAAACTTATAATAATTTTAATGCTGTGATTTTTATACGAAATCATCAGCTTGCACCGACGTATCACTGACTACTGCAGCTTCCCCAAAATATCATCTTATGTATACTCTCATTTATATATAATAATATTCTGTAACACTCACTTAAAATTCGCAAACAAGTTCCCTGATAAGGTTCATTCATAAGTTTGTAAGCGCGCTTAATCACCAGCTTGATAAGAAACCCCTTTCATTTAAGCAGCTTCCGAGTATTAATTAATCAAAAATACCTAGAACTTGAGTGATTTCTTGGCACTTTTACTTCACTTCCATCATATAAAACAAATATATTAAAAGGAAATCAAAACCATTTTATTAGTTGATATTTTTAAATATTCAAACTTGATAGTAATTATCGAGCTGCCTATCGATAACACTGTGGTGGAGCAGACTGGCAGCACTTTCCAGGTGTTGTTTTTCTTCAGGAGGAACAGCTGTTGGCGCTTTGTTGTCTGCAGGTGCAAAGTAATTGGATTATTTTTTGGCTGAAATCAAAGTTAAGTCGAAGTCATGGCCACGATGCGCATACCCAAGCAGAAGGTGATCCTGTGCGGTGACTATGGCGTGGGCAAGAGCTCCCTGTTCCGGCGGTTCGCCACCAACACATTTGTCACGGACACGGACAGGAAATCCACGCTGGGATTGGATCATATCGATCGGGAATATAATATAGCAGAGAAGCAGATCAAGGTAAGACCGTGTCTTGCAATTTAACATATGTGTATTACATATTCTACCGCCAACAGCTCCAACTCTGGGACACTGGCGGCATGGAACGCGTGGCCTCGGTCACCTCGTCGTATTACAAATTCGCCGAGGGAGCCATTCTCGTGTTTGCCCTGGACAACGCCGCCTCGTTTCACTCTCTGTCGCAGCACCTCCTGGACATTGTGACCTATGCGGAGAATGCCAAGATCTTCATTTGCGGCAACAAGAGCGATCTGGAGGGCAGGGAGCCGGAGGTTAGTGACGAGGAGGTGGAGGCCTTCTGCGAGCAGTGTCACTCGCTGATCAGTGCCACCTACAAGACCTCCTGTCGCAGCGGTGCCGGCGTAGAGGAAATGTTCCGCGATATCTCCAGGCAGCTCGTGCACGCCAATCGTTCCAAAATGGAGCTGCAGGCCCTGGAGCAGAAGAGCTTCCAGGTTGACACGGCCAGCGATGCGGTGATGAACGAGGAGGATGCCTCCTCCTGTGGCTGCTAGCAGTTGGGGAACATTGAGTTCGGCTAGGAAGCCCAAGCTCAATGCTTGCAGAAATGCATTTTACTGTATTTATGATTTATTTATTAACAGTTTTTGGCTATGAATATGAATATTTAATTTCGAATTTAATGCGAAACACGTCCCGGATGCGAACACGAGTCATAGATTAGGATTAGGTTACTATTATTATAATAATCCAGGCGCCAAGTCAATGCCAAACATTAACTACTTAAACTTTGTACACGTAACTTAGGGTGGATTGCATTTTTGGGGAGCTGAAAAAAATGTTTTTGGTGCAAATTTCTAAAGGGAAATGTTATTTTTTTATGGAAATTTTCTTAGGGCAAAATATAATACAAAGTTTTTGGTTTTACGTATAAAATTGTGTAACCCAGGGATTACTCTTTGTTCCTAAACATTTTTCTGGTAAAACTAATGCACCCACCCTAGAGCGTATTTAGCTTAGTGCGTAAGTTTGAAGCTTTCTTCCACGGAATATGTAACGCGTAAAGGTAAAATATATGCTAAAACAATAAATAATCAACATACGACAAATTGGAATGGCTAAACTTGGCCTACAATCGAACTATCATTGGTTATTTCTGAGCTACGTGGATGACTACGAGGTGACCGAGGAGCCGGGAGCAAAGGTTAGGTAAATGCTGACGCCCACGGCTACCACAAAGCAGACACCAACGCCATAGAGGACCACCTTCTCGCGCATAGCCCTCAACATCATGTTGTTCAAGGTGCGCGAGGCTCGACTGATCTCGGCATTGGTTTCCCTTAAGCGAGCTCTGGCTCCCTGGAGCGTCTCCCGCTGATGATGCAGGTCATTCAGCACCTGGGCGCCCAACTGTTCCGTTTCCAAAGCCACGCGATAGCCTTCGGTTAGCCGGTTGCCCGTGCGTTCGATCTGCTCCGAGTTGTCCAGCAATCGCTGCCGCTGATCGGTGCTGATGGTCACATCCTCGTAGCTATCGCCCAGATCCAAGGTGGTGAAGGTGTTGTGTGCCTGGGCGCGCTGCTTGTCCTTGGTCTGTCTGTACTCCGCCTGCAGGCGCTTCAGCTCGGCCTGTGCCACCTGCAGTTTACCATTGAAGCTGCTGCGCTGGGTGGGATTCAGTTCGCGAACCTCAAGGCCCATCTGCTCCAGCAGCTCCTGGGCTTCCGGCAGACTGGCATCGATCTTGCTGCACAAATCGTTGCGTTCACCTAAGGGAAACACAGGTTCAAATTAATCATGGCTGGCAGGAAAATGGGTTGTGAACTCACTGTTGTTGTTCTGCTGCTGTAACCGTCCAATATGGGCGGTGATTTCGGCTATTAGCGATGCATACTGCTGCTCGTATTGATTGAGCAGCGACATTTGTGCGGTTTTGGGCCAGTTTTGTTAATAATAATAACGTTTTTTAGCAACAATTTGCTGATTTTTCGCAGAAAAACGTAAACATTGACTTAGAGTGACCAAGTGCTGTTTGTGTTTATTATTGAACTCTTATATATGGTCACTCTTATTCAAGGAAGCGTTGCCAGACTGATTTATTTATAACAGTCGATAACGATTAACGTTTTTTTAAATGCTTTAATGAAAAAATTAAAATAATAAATTGTGATAAACAATTCTAATTGAAAAATACAAAACAGAAAGTTTCCCATGCATCCATCCAATTAAAATACTTTTTCCATTCAATATTAAAATTCTATTTTAATTTTCTTATTGTAATTAATAAATTATTTAGTTATTTTCAGCTTCTGTGAGAGGATATTCTTTATGAAAAATTAATAATACTATTTTTTGATACATATGTACACAGTTCATCACATTTGTGTTTTGTGCTCGTTGTCCTGTGGACCGAAAACCCCAGTAGTCGTCCTCTTAACCCTCGACCAGCGTGGCCTTGTCGCCCTTGCGCAGCACCAATTCCAGCTGAGAGAGCAACCCAATCGCTCGGAAGTTCTCCTTGAAGAGGACAAAATCCTCCAGCGGCTTCAGGTACTCCAGTGCCTGCGTGTAGCTATCCAGTTCGTTTAGCATCGCCACCGCCTTCTTCTGCTCGGGTTCCGGAGATGGGTGACCATTGGTTTGGCTGCCGGAGGAATTGCTGCTGCCGTTGGCGATCTTTTTAGGTGAGGTGGGAGCAGAGGCTGCTTTGACTGGCGCCGGTGAATCCTTGCCTTTGACGGAGAGTGCTGGCGTGGACTTCCCGCTGGGTCCGCCGCCCTTAGGAGCATTCTCCTTGCTGCTGGCACTGTCTCTTCCTCCGCTACTGTTGTTATTCTGTTCCTTGGGACTTGAACTGCGACTGCCCTTGGCTGATTCTGCGGGAGCAAGTGGTGGTGAGGTCACCGCCGAGTTGATTTCCTGCACCTCATCATCGTCGGGAGACTCCATTTTTGGCCGCTTGGCCAACTGCACCGGCTGGAAGGGACTGGCTCTCTGGGGAGGCACATTGGGCGGCAGTTGCGGCTGAAAGGGTTCCCTTTGCGGCGGCATGGAAGGTGGGAACTGTGGCTGCTGTTGCTGCATTTGCTGCTGCTGCTGCTGTTGGAGTTGCTGCTGCATCTGCTGCTGGTGGCGCTCGAAGTAGAAGTCATTGAAGCTGGCGAATCCTGGATGAGGCGGATGCCCAGGATGTCCTGCAAACGGTGGCCACGGATGGCCCATTTGCTGCTGCTGCTGCTGCATGTGTTGCTGTTGAAGAGCAAAGTGTTGCTGCTGCTGTTGCTGCTCCTGGTAGCTCTGCTCCTTGACATCCATACTGTCGTCATCCTCCTCGTACTCGCCATACTGCTGCATGTAGCTCATGTACTGTTCGGGCATCTCCTCCAGCTTGGCCACCCGTTCAGCACTAGCGGGCGGAAAGAGATGAGCCAGGTCCTGCACTATGTCAGGAATCCAGAGGGAAGAGCCCAAGGACTTTAGCTGATTGCTGGCCAGTTTTTGGGCAAAGCCCTGGAGATGCGTCTCCCGAAAGCGGTTCAGCCAGCGATTGTCGGCGATAAACGAGGTGCTCCCGATCACCTGGCGGGCATTCTCCGCCTTGTCCTTGATCATGCCGTGGGTGATGCTGCCCCTTAGCTGCGGATTTATGTTGGCCCGCACCAGCCACTCGTAGACGACGGCATTGATGTAGGCACACTTCCTGCTCCGCTCGATCTCCTCCACCATTGCCTGCTGCTCCACGGCCTCTAGATTTGAGGGCACCTCCAGCCGTAGCGTGGGCAAGGCATTGGACTGAAGCCGTCGTCCGCCCAGGACACTGGGATCAAAGTGCAGGGCACACACCACGGGCTTTTTGAAGGGCACAATCCGGCGCAGGGAGGCGTGGCAGGCCTCCTTCCACAGCTTGTGGAAGGGATTCTCGGGGCGTGGAAAGGCAAAGAACTGCATACTCGGATGCTGACGCGAATTGGACAGGCAGCCGATGATGCAGCAGCGCCGGATGGTGGGCATCTCGGGCTGCGGTTGGAATTGCTGTTGGCCCCGAATCTTAAATCTTGAAGAGCTGGGCGTCGCTGACGCTTCGCCAAGCCACGGAATGGGATGAAAATAAAAAACCACCAACGGGATCTGGAAATGGAAAGAAAACAAAAGTTAGTAAAGAGATAATTAGCTTATAATTAAAGGAATTGAAAAATATTTAACACAATTTCTGCTCGTCTGCCTTTTCTGATTTGGTTTATTCCGCTGCCAAAGTCCTTTTGGAATTGAATAGGTCTGGCAAGGAGCAACAAGTCTGGCAGTCCTGTGATTAACGGTACTTGTCAAAATGGTTGTCCATTTGAATCCCCTAGGCGCCAGAATAATAAATATCAATTCACAATTCCCTGTTTTCCAATCTTAAAACATTGTAAAATCCCCAAGCAGCATTGTTTTCTGAGAAATTCAGGTAAACATTCCCAATGAATCAGCTTTTCGAGTAACGCAGAAGGACAGTTATAACAAATTTATGATGAATTCGATCCACAAGCTAGTGCTCTATTCGCTGGGGACTTGAACTCAATCAACTCACGAGCTCACATGACTCATCAGATTGTGGCAAACTAAAAACCATATTTATTAATAAAAAATTATATATAAGTATATAGACACGACCTCGAGGTCTTGCATAGCGTCCACTTCAGAGAGTCAAGGGGAATACAAGATATACAAGGCAGAAGATACAGATATAGCTACAGATACATACTATTGATATAGTTACAGATACATCTACAAAACTACACACATCTGCTTAACCCATTAACATTAGTTATAAGCCTTATACGCCTTCGTAAATCGATACAGACCCAAAAACCAGAACCGGAGCCATACCCCCAACGCTCCATATCGGGGAGTACTCATACAGAGACACCCACTTTGTATCTGGTATCTGACGGATACACACCATTGGAGATTGTAAACAGCAAAGCTCGGCTAAAGCGAACGAATTTCTGGGTCGCGCCCCCTTTTCGCAACCTCCCTCCCAAAGATGTTTATAGTCAGTCTCGGCTGCTGAGTCACGGATCCAGAGCCACCTGTCTGAGTCAGAGAGCCGGTCTTCGGATTAGCACTGCTCCCCGGAGAGATCGAGATTGAGATTCGAGATCGAGATGACTTAATGCGAACAGCATGTCCGTTTCACCAGTAGTACTTTTATAGTATGGTTTTTATAGCTTCAGACTCTATGATGGCTAAAGAAGTGCCTTTCAGTTGGATTGAATTTGTTTCAGATTTTCAGGAATTTTACCTAAGCCTATGTCCGGTGATTCCCCTTGTTGTTTTACCGTTGACACGGATTTACGAAATTGGGTTTTATATCCGGACTTGAGCCAGCTTAGGGGTTGCTCACTGTTGCACATCTCTTTCTAGCAGTCTCTGGTCTCTTACTGGATTTCCTTACGCAGCTGTTCGTTCTACTCTCAAGCAAAGTTTTTGCGCCGGAAACTTCTTGGAAGCAGGAGCAGCGCAGCCAGCGTCAAAGTTTCTCAGCCTGAAAACCCAAACCAAAACCGAATCTCAAACCCCAGCGCAAACCCAAGCCCAAGGCACCGAACCCTTCCACTTTCCATCTTGAAGATACTCGCACCTTGACACACAACGCGACTGCGCTTCGTCTATGCTTCGGCTTCGTCTTCCTTTTGCTGTGTGTGTGTGTGCTGATACACACACAGATACTATTCGTACACACACATACTATCACGATGTCGAGTGCACTACACCATCAATTCCAATTCAAATCTCCCCTGACTGACTCGCTTTATAAATGGTTTTATATTTCCTTTTATGTCGCTCTCTATGGCCCAAGCTATGGCTACGGGTATGGCTCTGAGTCTGAGTCTGAGTATGGCTATATATTCACAGCATAGGCCATGAGAATAGTGAAGGTTTTTGAGAACATTTAAAAAGAGTATGATAATATATTTTGGGAATTATCTTTTAATGTAAGAGCTCATTTATTATTTATTTTTGTCTTAAATTAAATTTTAAGAAAACTTAAAACTCTTGAGATTTCAAATCACTAAATAAGATCCATAAAAGTATGCAATGCTATGTTTTAAAGGTTACCCAGGATGAGCGATATATGTTATTATAATAAATTAAAGATTCTTAAAGATTATAATACCCTGCAAGGGTATAAAAACAGGATAAACCTCTCAAAACCTTTGAAGTTTTCTAGTTATTCTATAAATTATATTATTTAATATTTAAAACAGAAAAAATGTATATCGAAATTTTACAATAAAATTGTAATTATTTTTATTAACGAAATGAAGTAAACTACACTATTAACTCGTCGCTTAGTGTACATATATACACAGCATCGGATACGGACGTTGGACGTGGACGCGGACTTGGATGTAGCTCCAAGTACGAGTATCTCGACATCTCAGCTCGCTCAGTTCGCCAGTTCTTACGTTTCTTTCCCTTATATCGATTGGCACTTTATCTTAATCGCCTCGAGAGTTGTCCCTCGCCATTCCCTGGGCCCCCAGGGGTATTTCCCGCCCTCGCCTTCTTCACCTCCTCCAGCTCCTCGGCTGGAGATTCCCCTCCCACAGAATCACCCTAATGGCTGCCTATACGTTTTGGTCTTCGTCGTCGTCGTCGTCGTCGATGTTGCTGTTGCTGCTACTTCTGCTGCTGCCTAAGCTGCCTTAGCTCCTGGGTTCTTCGGGAAATTTCGTGCAGCGTCATTATCATCGGAGCAATCAAGATGATGCCCCGGTTTCGGTCCTGGGCCCAGGTCCCTGGTCTTGGTCCCAATCCCAATCCCATTTGCCATTACCGAACACAGCCTCAACTTCAGTTCGGGCTCCCTTTTGTTGGCCCAACATATCTTTTGTATCTCTGTATCGCAGTATCTCTCAGCCATTGTGTTTGCCTAGGAAGTTTTCAGTTCGGTTCGGTTTTTTGGCTCGTTTTTTGGTTCGTTTCTACGTTCTACCTAACGCAAACCATCCTACCTCTCGACCTGCCCCTTTGTCTATATATGGATATACTATAGCATATTCCCCTTCAGATTCCCACCGCCCGGGGATTAAGCTGGTAGTTTTGGGTTTCACTCGACGATGCTCACGATGTCAGGTAATTTTGCGATTGGTTTTTCGTCTTGGGCTCGGGCTATGGCATGAGTTTACTTTACTTATTTATCTCTTGTATCTCAAGGTGGTTTGGTTGGACCTTTTTGGGCTGGTTTTAGCAGCGCATAAATGGATGTTATATAGCTTGGCATGTCAGCATGCCTTGATTTCGATATGCTGTGTGTGTATATGTGAATTATTTCAGATTTGAGGGGAAGATATACACTCATGGGAATAAAGAAACAGACTATGCTGCTGGCCTATATGTGTTATATTGTATGGCATTCGTTATGTTTGTATCTGGTGGGTATGGTCTATGAGGTCATTAAAGTGAGATATAGATAGCAAATGGTTTATACTAGTTTGGAAGAGAAGTGAACAAGATTTATGACGAATAGGAAATAATAGGAAATAATACCCAAAACATGGAAAATAATTATATTGGCTTTTTTGAAAGTAATTTTATTATGATTTTAATTTTATATATTTGTATATTTTTATTTATAGGTTCTCTACATCAAGTGCTCTCTGTAATTACATTTATAATTGGGGTAATGTAAACCAGCTTAGCCACAAACACAAATAAAGCCAAATTAGGGGTTAAATGTGCTTTTAGAATGGCCTCCAATTAACTTGTATTAACTAATAAAAATCCCTTTTTATATAAATCATTAATAACTTGTTTTTATCCCCTAGATATCCCTAGATTTTTATCCCCTAGATAACCAAGCACAACTGACAGCAGGAACGTCTGGTTGCATCTGGAAATCTGTCGCTACAAGGATTCGGGCACAGTTCAATTGGTCGAGACAAGAGCAGTACATCTGACTACATGATACCCAGAACATGCCCGGATGTAAACACAACAATAGTTGAGGGTCCTAATGACTAGAAGCCAGGCCAGGACCGTGCTCAATACCTCAATATATACACCGACGGCTCCAAGATGGATGGCTATTTAACAATTAATGAAAAGAAAAAGTTATTGTAGTCATTTCTGTACAAGCAACTTTTAATAAGTTCTTGAAAATTACTTTTTGTACACAAAAATAAATCCTTAGGATAACAAAACGTCAAAACCTTTTCTTAAAATTAAATACAACCATATAACCACATTAAAACCTTTTGTTAAATATAAATAAAGCCAATAAACCACTCTTAATTCATAAAAAAATATTTGTATTTATAAAAATGGATCTATAAACCATTCATAAGTAGCTTTTCTTATCAGAAGCCCAACTTATAAATCACCAATAAGCAGCTTTACCTATTAGACATGCACCATTTGAATCGAATCACCCAATTGCGGAATCAACACCCACTTAGTGTTCACGCCCCCTCATAAAAGTGTCCTTGGCCGCTTCAAGGACTTCCTCCCATTCAATTGGCGCCAAATCAGTGGGGCAATGTCCCCTTATCACACCCCCCATAAACACTGCTGACACACACACACACACACACTGGAAAACCAAAAAAATAAATAAACGCCGAAAATCAAACAAACAAAATGCAAAAACCAAAACAAACCGCTGCCGCGGTCAGCGTCGAAGCAGCAGCAGACGCCGCGATGTCTAAGAAATTCAAACAAAAACAAAAGTGGGGATTTTTCAAAACACAGAAAACACACACAAAACACACACACCGGCATGCAAATGCGGTTTTTTTTTTTTTAATTACAAGAACAAGCAGGCGCCGACAGCGACGGCGACAGAATCTCAAGACCCCGATTTGTTTACATCACACACTGGTACATCCCACGCCCACTCGCCCTACATCATCATCATCACACACAAATTGCCCATCCGCACAGTGGTACTCACATCCGGAGCAACCGAAAAACGTATCGGCTGCGGTTTATATATCCACGAAACACCGCTCGAAAGTCAAGACCTTCTCCAAGTTTGCGCGATATATATGCGAGATAATATATAATGTCTCTGCCCGGATTCAAACCACCAGGGAAATGGAAAACTCGGGGAAAAATATCCGCTAAACGCGCTGCGAGAACCGCTGCCCACGAACGTTCAGCACAGAGTGAACGTGCACCGAGTTGGAGTGTACGAAACTAGCGACATCATCATCGCCACAGCCATAGCTATGGCTACATCGACTCGACGAACGACCCCGACCGACTCGTTTTTCCCATCTATAGGAAATATTTAATCCCAAACAAGCCGGGCCAAGCCATGCCATGCCAAACCAAAAAAACCTAAGGCACTGACTGCGACTGCGACCGCAGCAGAGACAGCGGCAGTGGCAGAGGCAGAGGCAGAAGCAGAGCCAGGAGCAGCGCAGCAGCAGCAGTAGCTGAAGAAGCTCAGACGTTAACAAGGACGGATGAGAGCCAAAGCACCTTGCCAACAGAGATGCTTTAGAAATATCTAAAAATAACACAGATACTTAGATTCATTGCAACCTACTTTTTGATGTATTTTAAGCCTTGTCCGCGAAGCTGTCCGCTCAAGAGAGAGGATATAACATGTTTAGTTAAAAGAATATATTTAGATGTTAAAAATATGTTTTCAAAATTCTTAGAGCTTTATTTGAAAAAAAGATATCTAAAATTTGAAATGAAACTTGTTTAAAATATTTAATACTTCAAAAATAGAATAAACTAAAGATAAAATAATAAAATATTTCAAGAAATATAAATATTTAAATATATAAATTTAATTTTAAATATTTATTTTGTTAATATTTCTTAGCGAAATAATAAATATAATAAACTACTAAGTATCTTTCAGAGATATATTTTACTTATATGACCAATTCTATGTTCCTAAAGAAAGTTTTCACATAAGCCCGAAAGCTTTTTAAATATTAAATTCCTAAAATAATTTATAATTTTATTAAAAAACCCCATCTTTTTGCGAAAAATATCCAAGCTGCCAGCATCGCTCTCCAAGAGTGGCGTCGCAGTCGCTGTCGACGCTGGCGTTGCCGTAAGACGTACAAAACAAACACTCTGCGGCAGCGACAGCAACAAAAATACCAGGAGCCAGGGCGTCGGAACGTGGAAACGTCAGAAGGACACAACAGAAAAGACCAGAGCAGGATAAGGGCGGTAGGGAGGATGGTGTCATTTGTCGGTCGCAGCGTCTCGACTGTCAGCCATCGGCGATATATATGCCCGAAGACCCAGAGAGACCCGAGCTCGGAACCCGAACCTGAAACCGAAGCCCAACCTGTCATCTCGTCCTACCTTTGGGGTGCGTTTTATGGCTTCAGTTGGGTCGGGGTTTGTACATAGATGTATCTCTGATGGGTTTTCGGGTTTTGGGCTTACGTAGTGCTCGCTATGGCAACTGCCTCCCATCCTCCATCTCCCTCCGTTTCTGTGTGTATATATCTGTTTATATATCTTTTATTCAGGTGAATGATTGGTTTCGGTTGTGGGTCTGACGAAATTCACTTGGAATTCCGGTATCTATATGCTTGAGGCAGATATAGTGACAGTATGGGACTTACATGTGTGGGTTTACCCACACCAATGTTAGTAATTATAACTATTTTTGGGTATTATTATTATTGACTTGTTGGGCTTTATTAAAGGTATTTGGGGTGAACCTTGTTTTGGGAAAATAATACAAATTTTAGGGAGCTTTAATTGAAGTATGTATTTAAAATATTAATGACTGACATAACATAATTCTTAATATTAAATTCAAGCTTGATCTTAGGTTTTAAATTATTTATTTATCATAAAAAGCGATCAACTTGGACTTCCCTACTTTCAAGAGATCCCCTTTAATTCAATATTTCGAGTCCTTAAATTCTCTTGAATAAAATATCCCTATCTACTGATCCCTATCTCCCAGCTAAACCCTAATAAAACCTTAAACGATCTTAGCTTGTTCTTCTCCGCTCTTGGGTCCACTCGAATGGCCTGACTTGTAAGTATAAAATTTTGCTTTGGCATCGATCCAATTTAAACGAGTTTTCTTATGGGATACTTCATATAAGCGCCGAGTCCAAGTCGTGAGTGGTGGTTGCGAGAGATGCTCGGATTCGGGTTCTTCTTGGGACATTCATTATAGGCATTCATTTCAGTCTCGACATCCGTTAGCGGAGAAGTGCCATGGCAACTAGTATAATATATATACGCGAGTACAAGTATGAGCGCACGTACAGAAAATCCATACCATTCCAATTCCAGCCAAAACTCACAGATACTCATACTGATACACACACACATTACTAGGGCTATCTTAGAGATGCTGCAGTGCCGAGGCTGCTGAGATATACTACCGCTGGCATGTGTATCTTGTATATATACGACTGTAACCTGAAGTATCGCTGCCCGGTTTGGTAGGCGATTGGGTTTGAGATTGGAACTGGGATTGCTATTGGGATTGAGCGTATAAATAACTAGAGCCTCGACTGCAAAGCCGGCAGAGCTGGCCGCAGCAGCAGCAGCAGCAGCCGCAAAGAATAACAACAATGTGGGACTAAACAAAAAACAAAGCATTAGGTCGAAAGCCTTTTGATGGATTAGTTTTAATACAAGTCCAAGATACAAATGGATAACGCTCAGTTTGGGTTCGTCTTTTCGGTTCTGTTCGGTTCCCTTCCATTTTCGATACGATTATGTGTCGCTCGGTGGTGGGAAATCGCATTCATTCTATATACTTATATCCCGCCAGCTCTATGTGTATATATATTAGGTGTGTGTACATAAGGAAAAGTATTGGAAAAGGTATAAAACCACAGCATCAACCTCTGCGGTGGGGCGTAAGGCGGCCTGTGGGTGGTGCTAATGGGAGGTCTGGGCGCTTGGGGACTCCGCTCTGGACTTTCCTTCTTGGATGCTCGGGTTGACGATGACGATGACTTGACTCTATTATATTATATTTCAGCAGCTATCGGCCACTGACCAGTGCCAAGGAAACTTTTCTCCAAATGCGGTGAAGGAGGGTCGGTCAGTTGGGTGGCAAGGAGGAGCGCGCACGGGGATAAGCCCTTGGCAACCTTTAGAAAACGAGCTGGAGAGCATTGGAAGAAAATGACCTTTCCTTTTGCCATTTCATGACTCTGAATCCAAGTGATTGCGATGAGCAGGGAACCCTACAAGCACACACACACCCACACTCTAGGACACACATTTGGACAAGGACCGAATTATATACACAGTCGGGCGTCTATAAATCGAATTTCCTCAAGGTTGATGGACTGTAATTTAATTAGCTGGAGGAGAAAATTATTTCAGGAATCTAAGGACAACAGAGCAATCCATAAAAATATATAATAGTTTTAAATTCATATTTTACATAACTTCTTTCATCATTTCTGTTGTTACAAAATTTAACTTAAATTTATGCTCTTAAGAAAACTTGAAATATTCGAAACAAACTTGAAAAATAACCATATTGTTGCTACTTATAAATTTAATGAAAATATAAAAACCTCTTTCTAAAAAGCTAATTAAAAAAAAAGAATAAAAAAAGCTTAGATCTGCAAAATATATTTATTATTCCACATCATAATTTTAAGTACTAATGCTCCACTGTAATAGGGAGGACCGCCTGCCTCCCGCCCACTCGCCCAGAACTCGTCTAAGCTCATCTATTATGACCTTTTTCTGGAGAGCCAGATGCGGGGATTTAGCCATGGAATTTATTATGGTTATGTATTATATCGAACCGAACATCACATCCCGCCACACCGGCCTGGCATCCTCTCGTCCTCCCCCGCTTCCCGGGCATTGTGAAATCGTTGCCACGACCCGAGATAGTATTTTTCCATTACCTTTTTTGATTAGGTCCCGGGCCTTGGCCCCAGTGTGCTCGCTGGGATTCCATGTCAGGCCATGCCATGCCATGCCATTCCGATGGCAGCTCGAGGTTCGAGGTTTAGGTCCCTCGAGGTTGGTGCTATATATGTGCAAGAGAGAGTATCTCGGCTGGTATCTCCCCATCTTTTCCCAGTGTATAATCTATATGTGGTGTCCGCCTGCAGCGTCCCTTGTATGTTGTCCGTCGTCCAGTCGGCTTCTCTGATTATCTGCCGGTGTACCCAGTCTAACTGCGTCCCTTGGCCCTATATCCCCTGCCAGCCTTGCCCTGTCCCGTCCTGCCCTGCCACATATCATTGTGTGTACGAGTGAGTATCTATTCTGTCGCACCCAAAAGCACCATAGGGACCTGAATTTTTCCTAGTAATTTCCTTTGTGCCTTGTGCCCCTCTAGTGCCGCTGTTCCGCTGTTCCGCTGCTTCCTCTGTCCATTTTCCGTTTCCCTTTGCTCCAATCTCGATTCCATGCCACTGCCCCGAAGCCGGCAGAGCAGCCGGCGTCACTGTCGACATCGAAGACTCTTGGTAATCCCAGTCCCGATTCCAATTCCAATCCCCGCGCCGTCCTGCTGTAGCTAATACGAGTTTATTGCCTTTTCCATATCGGGGCTCTACATCTTGTGGCTTTATATACATGTAGTATAGTAAAAGAGAAAATTTTGGTGGTGGTTTCTATGTGGTGGTGGTGGAAGCTTTGTATCTTGTGAAATCATTTTGGAATTACTTATAATTGGGGTATATTTTGGCATTTGCAATTTTATCTTGAATGATCTTTTGATTTCATTATTCTTTGGTCCTAGAATTTTTCCTATATACCAAATTTCAGATTGATTAGACAAGAGTATCCATCGCCAGAATGATTTTTTGATTCTCGTAGGACTCGTATGACTAACCCTAATAAGTAGGCAATACTTTTTAAAGGCTATGAATCCTAGATGCCATTTTTATAGTCGGAAAGTTATTCTTTATTTATTTAAAAAATATTTTAAGAACATTTTATCTTACTAGTACTTTTAAAATTGTAAAAATTTAATATATAATTATAATTATAATAATTAATAATGGTGATAATGATATATTCAATGATAAATAATTACTTTTTTTTCTCTTCTTTCTTAGTCTTAATTTTATTTAAAATTAATTATTCAAGATATTTATTTAGGATTAAATTTTTAAACATATTTTAAATCATTCTCCTGCAATAAATCTAAAAACTCCAGAAATAAAATTGTTTCCATGTTAACCTTTGATTTAAAATATCTCAAGGGAACCAGCTATCTTTTTTAATCTTTCCGAAAGGATATTATATATCTTTACTCCCTTTATGTTGCCATAGTAATTTTATTTCAATGTGATTTATTTTTTGTTCAGTGAAAAAGTTTATTCAAAATGTGTCATATAAAGAATTTAGTCAACAATTCCTAACACCGCCCTCTCCATTTATATGAAATTCACCCCCTCAAAAGTATAAATATAGATTGACAAATGTCGTTTAATTCGATTAATGGAATTTATCATCCCCAATTACACTGCACTCCATCTCCACCTTGATAAATCTTTTGAGTCTAGTCATCTTGAGCTTGGCGAACTTAAGCAAACATTGAAAGTTGCTCCTTGGGGTCCCACAAACACGAGCGAATCGATTCGTTCAAACCAAAATCGAACCCAAATGAAATTCAAGACATGCCACGACGATTGCGAATGGTATTTATAGGAGTCGGAGCTGGATAAGAAGAGGGTCAGGAAAGAGGGTCGCCAGGTTGTCTTTTTGTACCCTCATCGGTTCGTACGACGACTCGTCGTCCTCTCCACATCTTTGGCACAATAAAGATAGATTAGCATCTATCGAAAGCTGTGCCAGCGAAACGAGAAAAGACGAAGTGCGAGTGTACAAAAAACCGAACTCGAATTTGCTGGAGCGGCGGCGCATGTCTGAAATTCAAGCTGTGGGCATTCTCAGCATCCTCCTCACCATCATCATCATCATCATCATCATCATCATCATCGTTGTCGTCGTAATAAGAACCTGCAGCAGAATCCAGGGCCTCTCCAGAGTCTCAGCTCAAGGGCCATCATCATGGGCAACGTCTGCTGCCTGACTTGCCTGCCTTCCTGCCTGCAGCATCTAAAGCCCAAGAGGCTTATGACGAACCGACAACCCAAATGAGATGTACTACGGGCATAAAGCCCCGCAGCCTCAGAGCCATTATAATGCGTTCCGAAATATAAGTACTTTTAGTACCAAGAAATATCAAAATAAATCGATGGTCAACAGAAAAAACAGACTTGATTCTCATTCATTTCTCACGATTTACGCTGGCAAGTATCTTTGTATCTGTATCTATATATCTGCTTTCCAGATGAACGGGTATTCGTAGAACTTGCTCAGGGTTCGGTGTTCGGGTCCCAGAGTCGGGTCTTCACTTTTGGCTTGCCATTCATTCGTATTTGGCAGACAATGGCACGATTATCCCTCACTCTAGCATGTTCGGTGATTAAAGTGGGGTCGCCTGGCTGGGAGTCTGGGATGATGAAAGAATCAATATTATATATACAAAAGCGGCAAAAGTAAATAATGGAAATTGAATGTGGCATTAACTGGATGCCAATGGTTAGGCGGGAAAAACTGATTTCCGTTTTTTCCCCCCCTAAGAGATCAACGTTTGACTCTAAGTGATTTACCTTTTTAAATTGAATTTGCAAACTATTTAAGGTAAACCACCGAAGGTGACTCTTAATTTAGTGAAATTAAGTGAAGCCAAGGGTAAACCACAGAAACTCGGGGAATTTCAAACATTTCTACTTAGAAACGGGTTCGTTATAAAGTTAATAAATTGGTTTTTAAAATACCCTTTCCAGGCAAGAGAAAGAATTCCTGGCGAGGTTTCATTTACAAACATATATGTATATCTATAGTTAGTATATATAAAAGATAAAATTACCTTAATAAAGTCTGTGGAACATTGCATGGCATTTGGTCACGCCATGCCCACCCTTAGGAGCCAGTAAAGCGCCTGGAACCACTGGGGACTCGATGATTCTGACACAATAAAAACAAAAGTAATATCCAGGAGCGCTATATAAAAGCTGTAAATAGAAAAGGCCCCAGAGCAGCAAACATTTATAATACCAATAAAAAGCTACGCTACGCATTTCGAAATCCTGTTATATAGGGAACAAAAAATAATGAATCTCACGCCGTCTGGATGAGAATATAAAAACGTTCATCAATTTTATGCAATGCCCAATTAAATCGGGACAAACTCTTCAAATAAAAGTTTATTAAAAGGTAGGATAGAGTTGGATAAACGAAGATTGAAATACTCTTGTGGTAGGAAATACATAAATAATAATTTATAAGTTATATTTATATTATTCATTGATATTTATACTACTTGAAAATAATATTTATATCTATATTTATGAATTTTATAATCTTCTTTAAATTCTTTTTACTTTTTCCTGTTTAAAAACCATTAATATATTTTTAAAATTATTTAAAAAACCGTACAACCTTCTCGTTAAAATAATAATACCTCCTGTTAGTGTATCAACGTTCTCACAGTCTTTTATTATGTACGATTCACCCCAAAATCTCTTTGACTGATTAGCCTGTTATCCTTGTTTCCAGTACACCCAAAGATCTGTTGTACAGACTTTATAAAGCTTGAAAGGCCCGACTGTACCCAATTGTGTATTTTCATACACGATTGCCCGCCGGTTATAGTACATCCTCCTGCCTGTGATGGCATATGTACTGCCATATAGCGCCCAAAGGGGACAAAGAAGAAGAGGTGACAGCGCAGGAGGATGAGGATGAGGTAGCTGGAGAGGTATATGTACTCGTAGTCCCTTCCGTCCTTTTGCTCGTATATCCCTCGATGGCAATTTCGCTTTCAGGGTTTTATGTCAGAGCTCTTAACGCGCTGGGGTTTCAATTTTGTTTTGGGGGCGCAGCCGTGTGGCAGTAACCTGAGCCAAAGTCTGTTGCCCCAGCCCCAGCTCCAGCCCCAGCTGCTGCTGTTCGTATTTGCACTGATGTTGCTTCTTCCACCGAATGCCCCTCCAGCTAACCCTACAACACTCGTAGGTTTTCCACGCCACGGCAACCTGTACGCCCTACCAGAGGGCTCTCCATAGTAGTCGTCGAGCCCGTCAGTCGAGTCGAGTCTGACGTCGTCGGTCGGAAATCCTTGAAATGAAAGTCCTGCTGAAGCTCCTGCTGCTTCAGCTTCAGCGTCAGTTTCTGCTCCTGCCGTCGCCGTTGCTACTGCTGCTGCTCAGGAGGGTTGCAAACGTATGGCAAGAAACTTTGCCGGAATCGAGGACGGATGGCAATGGTGATGTAGCAATGAGGATGTGGCTCTATAGCCCCGGTTATGTAGTCGTAGCGCCCACACACAGTGCAAAAACACATACATATGTAATAAAATATCAAATCGATCGGGGAGATTCTAGAAACTTTATTGCTGCTTAAAAACTTTACTACAGGGGGTTCTCTGTAAAGTAAACTAAATGTGGAAAGAGAAATTATATTATTTAGTCACACATTATTATAAAATTATGTGACCATAAAAATATAACTCTGTAAAGTGCCAGCAAAAAGTATTGCCTACTTTTTGGCGAAGCCTTAAGGACAATTTTCTAGAGAGAACTAAAAAATCTTCTTAAAGTCCTTAATACAGATTCAAAAGGGGGTGATTATTATTATATTATATTAATCTACAATTATTAGGTTTCAAAGTCTCACAGCTTAAGAAAAGCCTCCTTAATACTCGGATCCTTTAAAACAAGTTAGCCTGTATTTTCATAACATAAAATTAAATGTGCTTCGTAACCACCTTTGGGGGCATTAAAACCATATATAGTAAGGCATATAAAATCGATATATTTGATATTATTTTTTTCTCTGCACGTATATGCTCAGTAACCTGTAAATGGACGTGTGTGTATGTGTGTGCGTGTCCACCTCCAGGCACCGCAAGGTCCCTCGCTGGGATGCTGACTGCTGCGCTTCGCTGCTGGCATCCGCTCCTCGCTTTTCGCCCTTCGCCGCTCTGCCCCCTGGCTGCGCTTCCCATCTAGAATTGATGTAGCACCTACAGGGTTCTGTTCCGGCTCCGGCTCCGTCTCCGCTTTCCAGCTATAACCCTGCCCACTTCCGCACGTCCGACTCCAGAGCTGCAGGTCACCTCTGTCCGTCCCTTTTGGCCCCACATCTCCCAGCTTCCCATTTTCCAGCTCCCACCTCTAGCTACCCACATCCCATTTCCCTTGACGGGCAGGACGCGTAAAGTTTTAGAGGACGAACGTAAAGTTTCAGCGCTGATTGTGCTTCCAGCTGGGGCGGCGAGTGGAGAGGCGTCAGGCGATTATGTAACCTGGTCAAAGACCGAAAGACCCACCCCCATATGCGGCTTTCTGTAGATGGGAATCATCACTTTGACAATTCTTATCCGGGATTATACGTTGAATATACATTTCAAGTCGCCATTAGAGGAGAAAAAAGATTAAAGATGACTTTTCCTATATATAAATTTAAATTTATTTATGAAATGAGAGGAAATTTATATATTTAAACTTAAGAAATAAGTAAGCTTTATAACAGGAAATAAGTGATTAATATTTAAGTGAATGATGAAGGTTATTTTAAATCAATATTTGCTGTAATTATTTTTGGTATATTCAGAAAATCAAAAAACAAAATACATCTATTTTCAACGGATCACTTTTCTTATGAAAATATCATTTTACATATAATTGAGCTAGCCTCCTTACACTAATTATTCAGTTAAAGAACCCACTTCTTCAGCCTTTTTGCCAGCCTCAAAGATCTGTTCCAACTGGCTAATTAGGCCTATGACGCGATAGTTCTCCCTCATCAGAGCAAAATCCTCGAGGGGTTTCAGAAGAAGCAGTGCATCCTTGAAGTTCTTCACGTTGCGTGGAAGCGGAGGCTCGTCGATGATCTCTGAGTTGTGACTAGGAATGAAAGCAGTTGTAATTGCTGGCATTTCATCATCCACAAGCTGATAATCACAGATGTGAATCGGTGAATGATGAAGCTGTTCGATCTCCAAAGAGCTGTTGTGGTGGGAATTATCATTCAACTCCTCAATTAAGGGTGTGCCAGGTAAGTTATCTATGTCGTCTTTATCTTCAATATCCATGGTCACGGAAACGTTATTAACTTCGTCTTCAAACTCCAGGTCTATCGAGGTGCCTTGTTTGTGTTCAGAGTTTTTCTGCAGGTTTTTTGCATGATCCAAAAGCTGTTCAATGTCATCAACGGTCTCCACAACTCTCGGTTCCAAGTTGGAGGCCATGGCGGAATGTCGTACACAGTGAGACATTATGTTTTTCAAGTCCAACGATATACGCGGTCTTTGTGTAAAATTAGTTAAGTTTTTTGAGAAATTTATGTCGTAGGCGGCCATAAATTGATTAATCCAACTCTTGTTTGGCGTAAAGCCATCGATTCCCATGAGGTTGCGGAACTCGATGGCACGCTGGAGGATATCCTCTTCGCTGACGTCTGTCAGAAGATGAAACCGAGCCCTTTGGGTATACTCGTACACACAGTAGCCCAAAAGGTTCAGTTTGCGTCTACGCAGTTCGCTGTCCTCTTTGGACTGCTTGCTCAGGAGAACGGTGGCCTCGTGGAACTCCAAGATGGCTTTTCGATTGGACACCACGCGAATGATCTGCTCCAAGCTGCAGTTGAAGTTTTGAGCGATCTTGTTGTACATGGCTTCGTTATCGAACTGCCGAATGGCAGCCAAGCGCTCATCCAGTGTCAAAACGTAACGAAGCGGTTTTCTTGTTTCGGTTTTAACGGTTTCATTGTCATTTTCAGTCTGGAAATTAGTATTTAGTATTGAGAAAATAAATATAATAAATATTTTAGCACTTACATTTTCTAAGGTGTTGTTTTCTGGTAAACTTCCAAGTTGCTTTTTGGCTATATCTTCAACTGCAGTCATTATCAGGCGCTTTTTGCGCTCTCTGTATTCTTTACTTCTTTCTCCAGGTGTTTTGGGTGGACTTCTTTGTTTTATATTTGCATCGTCATTACTTTTACATTGCTTTTTAATTACTTCTTGGATAGCCGCTTCTTTCTGATTAAAATTCTGGAAAAACCAATGAATATTATAATTTTATATTAATCTAAATTCATAAATTAAAACTTACTATTTTGGAGTCTTTTAGTATTAATTTCGCAGCACGTTGTAGACTTTTTTGACGCTCTCTGTATGCTTTACTTCGTTCGGAAGCCGTTCGAGCCGGAGGTTTGGTAGGCTTTAATAATTTTTTTAAAAGTCTGTATCGCCTGGCAGCCTCAGCCGCCTTTTCTGCTGGAGACATTTTGGCAAAGTCTTCGGTTACAGGAACGATATCACTATGATGATTATATAGATTTATCAGTATTTTTTGTAATAAATAACAATAATAAACTTCTGCTTGGTTATATTTACCTCATGCTTATTTCATCACTGTCACTTTGGTTTCCTGTGCTCATAGAGTCCTGAACAGAAGTCTCTTGAAACTCATCAAAATTCTAAAATATAAATAATGAATGGCACAAAATTAATTTAATTATTACTTAATATATAAGAAAAATGTAATAATTTTCTTACAATTTCAGAGGATGAAGACAAAGTGATGTTAATTTTTAATGGAACATTACTGTCGTCACTGTCAGATTGTGTTTCTTGGACAGGAGCCTCTTGTATGTAATCCAAGTTCTAAAAAATTATATACATACACAGATTATTTAATTTAATTATAATGAATAAAAACTTACCATTTCCGAATCTTGGAGATTGAGTTCTTTTGGCAGGATCTCTTGGTAACGTATTTCAGCTTTAAATTGATCGGATTCCGTATCATTATTCATGGCTTTAAGTATTTTTGATGAAACGGAACTAGATGATATTTCACAATCTTCAGCTTCAGGTTGTTGCAGTTTTTTAAGCTCTCTGCATGCTTTACTGTAGTCTGCAGCTGGAGGCGTTCTGGGATTTGGTTTCGGAGCCTTAGCCATTAATAACCTTTTCTTCTCTCTGTACCGCCTGTTGGCCTCAGCCCTTTTGCGCTTTTTTTCATCCTCTTCGCTACATTATGCACATATATTATATATTTATATTACCATAAAAACATCACCAGTATTGGTTATATTTACCATAAGCTATTGTCATCATTGGAAGGCAGGTAAAAATATTTTTGCCGCTCTCTGTAACGCCTGCTGGCCTCAGCGGCTTTGCGCCTTTTTTCATACTCCTCCCTTTAAACAATAATAATATTATAAAAACAAGAACAATACTCGTCTTGGTTATATTCACCATGTACTTATTGGGTCATCATTGGGAGGCTGCTTTAATTTCTTTTTCTTTTCTCTGTACCGCCTGTTTGCCTCAGCTTTTTTGAGCTTTTTTTGATACTCTTCCCTACAAACAATAATCATATTAATAAAACAATAATAATACTAATCTTGGTTATACTTACCATGTCATAAAGTCATCATCTGCGTACTCTTCGGTGCTTAGGGGACTTTCCCCTTGAATCACTTCTACTTCATCGCTACTCATTTTGCACACTAAAATTCGTTTCCAAACGAAAGAATCATTTATTTCTCTCTTTGTATTATGCAGTCGAGAGAGCAAAAGTCATCATGACGCTTTTTCGTGACGGCACTATCGATATATCGATGTTTTATGGAGTAAGTTGATTTATCTCACCCAGCGTGAACCACTAAAGAACTAAATTATATAACATTTTTTATATATTTATATATTTAATAATATTATTATATTAAGAAGACAAATTTAAAATTTTATAATGAAACAGCCGCTTCATTATAATTATTTGTTTTATAATTTACAAAACAAAGCATATAAAACAAATAAAAGAATCATAAACAAACTGCTCACCACTGAAATTGAATGTCTTTTCGACAGCGCTCTCTGGAACATGTACTTGCTCTCAGGGTGGTTTTGCCTCTCTCGTTGTGTGACGCCAATCTCTCGGAAAGGAAAACGAAAAAGTCTTTGCTTTTTTTTAGTTGCAAATTATTCTTTGTTGTTGTTGTTGTTGTTTATGCTGTTGCACTTTGGGAGCATAGAATTGGTTTATAAACAAATCTGCAGCAGGTTTTTGGGCACAAATTCGGAGCACACACTGGATTCCAAATCAAGTCGGTGGAACACTGAACCACATGTTCACAGATTATATACACATTTACTTTTTGCTCTCTCGCTTTTTGCAATCTCCCGAAAAGAGTCTCTGTGAAACCAGATTGACGAGTTGAAAAAGAGAGCGTTACGAGAGAGTATTGCAAAATGCTCTACCGATCTCTCAACGAACGGAGATATGTATATCAAAGGCTTCTATTTTTAGAGATTGAGAGCAAATAGTATATGATAAGAGAGATGAGAATAAATCTCACCCCAAAATCAGCAAAAACTTGTTTTTGCTTTCACATATCAATTATAAATTTGTATATTTTCACAGCTAAAATTGAAGTTTAATAAAAAATAATATTAAAAAATTTTTGTTGTTATTAAAAATTATACTTTAATTTTATTAATTTTAATTATTTATTATAAAGTTTTGTTAAGTTTTTATTTTAATTTAAAATTATTAGGAATTTTTTCCCTTATACTCAGGCTTAAAAAAATTATAATAAATATAATTTAGAATAATAATTATTCTACAAAGTCGTTTAGTATGTCAGACCTATTTTTTATGGGATCTATTAGTATCTCTCTAACGTAATAATAATAATATTATTTACATATGTATCCAATAGATATCAACTTTATCTCTAAACTTGAACTCCAAGCTGATATATTTGGCTGGACACTTATTTAGCAGAAGACCCCATCTCGGCAGCCTTTTTTCCCGTCTCGAAGATCTTCTCCAGCTGGGTGAGCAGGCCAATGGCGCGGTAGTTCTCCTCCATCAGGGCGAAATCCTCGAGGGGCTTTAGCAGACGCAGGGCATCCTTGTAGTTCTCCACGCAGCTTGGTAGCTGTGCTTCGTTGCTGACCTCTGCGTCCTGACCAGGACTAGGTGAAGGGGCAGTTTCTGGAGCTTCCGCTTTATTGAAGGCTTCAAGTGCTTGTGGGTAGTGGTGTATCTTTTGTATCTTCAAGGAACTCTGGTTGGTTTTATCTTCCATTTTTCGCTTAATTGGTGTCTCGATTGGTTCACTCTTATTATCCTCATCTTCATCTTCATCTTTGATTTCTATTAATTCAGTGGGGACTTCTATGGCCACACAGTCATCATCGTCTTCGT